>NW_023459252.1:60626-63799 GCF_013731165.1 Rhagoletis pomonella | reverse complement strand
ACAAAAGTTTCCGCGTATAAACGCAGACTAAGTACCAACTTAAAGTTCACAGGCCGTCTTCACATGCTTGCAAATCTCGCTTGCGTCCTGCTTTTTTCTGTCGCAAGCGAGATAGAGTTTTGTTGACTGGGCATTTGACAGCATACTTTTGCATTTGTAAAATGTCGCCAAACAAGAAGGTTCAAGCCTTGCAGGCTCTTAAAAGTTTGAGAAAATTAGAAAATCAGCATAAAGAGATGTATACTATTTTCAAATGATAAATGGCTGCCTCTAAATTTGTATTTTCCTCCAAAATAAACGATGTTACTACTCTGAAGAATTCTGCGTAATGAGAACATAGCTGTCAAAGAACACAAATGACAGTTGAAAGCAAGCCAGAGCTCGCTTACCGCTCGGTATGCGAGAAAAAGCATGCTTCGTACTTTTTGCGGTCTACACGTGCGGTTTCTCGCATGCGTCGTCAAGCAAGCGAGATTTTCCAGCACGTGAAGACGGCCGGTAAAGGTAGAAGTATTTTACGAAATTAAGGAAGAATACGAAATATGTGAAAACAAAGTTGATTGAGAGTGATTTTGGTAATAATGAATGATTTCCAATTGAAATTTACAAAGAGCAATCCACTTGAATAGGAAAATGCGTATTATAATTCTAATAAAGCCACATCACAATTATAATTGAAATGATTAAGATAAATTCTCAAATAACACGTTAGGTAAATTTTAAGGTTTTGAAATATCACAGCTAAGCGGCCAAACATGTAAACTTAATGTTGGCCTCTAGATTACGATGGCGTTTTCAGAAAATCCGTATCAC
This sequence comes from Rhagoletis pomonella, assembly GCF_013731165.1. NCBI lineage: Eukaryota > Metazoa > Arthropoda > Insecta > Diptera > Tephritidae > Rhagoletis > Rhagoletis pomonella. The sequence goes on along the minus strand of NW_023459252.1, from coordinate 62,986 downwards.
GTCAAAATTTTTAGATATTTAGGTGGGAAGGTTTAGAGTTCTGAAAGTGAATTTTTCGTCGCTTATAACACTGTGCTCAGGTTTTGAATTTTTTTCTGGGTAAAGGTTTTGATAACTGATCTTACTTAACTGGGATCTTCTAAATTCAATGGCGTTCGCCGTTTTTCCAGATTGGCTCTTGTTTTCGAGATAACGGTGCTTGAAAATCTGCTTAAATTTTAGGTTTTTTGTTATTAATTACCTCAGTTTTAAGGTTATTTTACTAAAATTTTGCACGTGACTGTATTTTGATATTACCTTAGCTGAAAATCATGGAAATCGGTTCACTATGGGCCAATTTCACAGTGCGTAGTTAACTCAGAATCGACAGTTAACTAGAGATTTTCAGTACAAAATTCTGTAGTTAACTCCCGAACTTGAGTTAACTACGCATTGTGAAATTGGCCCTATGACATATAGCTCCCATACAACTGATTGTTCAGATATGTGGTTTTGCCCTACAACTCATATTTTATTTCGTAATATTTTTTTATAATATTAGTTTATATACTATTTGGACCTAAATTTGGATTCTCTTCAATCCCGTTTTGGCATATTTTGCTAGTTTCTATTGCTCGAATGATTTGTTTAATATCCTTTGCCTCCTACGATCGACCAGCAAAAGTCCGCCAACATTGAATTCAATCGTTTTCCAGCGAATCGGTCCTCAAAACACATAATGGATTGGTGGAATCTCTCTCCTACCTCGTCGGTTTCTGTTGAAAGCTTGTTGCTCGTAAAAGTCAAAGTGACAGTGTAGCATGTGGATTTTAAGCGACATGTGCACGTGAAAGGCGTGAAAAGATTCCACCAAGTTCGCAATAAAAATGGCATATTCTGGTGAACGATTTTTACACAGAACGTGTTTAATTAAAGCCCGAACTGCATCCCATGCAACGGCTGCTGTGCCATCAAGAATTTCCAAGAAGCCTTGATCCTTCATTAATCTTCTGATGTCCGGCCCATTAAGCACACCTGAAATAAAAATTATAGGGTTCTTAAAGCAAGCGAGAGTTATAATAAAATTTATAAGCGAAAATCTCTCAAATGGGCCACCCAAAATTGGGCGGTCAAGATATTTTCTCACAAACCACTTTATTCGGTTTACAACCACTTGAGAGATTTTCACTCATATACAATCAAAAAACTAATTTCACGGATTTTTTCAACAAAAAGTTTTGGAGAGGCATTATATCATTTCTTTGTATGTATTGTACTTTATGTTACTTACACATACTTGTCAAAATTCTACCGTTATGCTTATATAAAAGGAGTACGAGAATTTTCCATGGGACACAGACCATTTTTCTGCCATGTAATTTGTACGTTTTACGTTTATTAAAATAACTTTCGTGAACAATCGTGAAATTTTTCCCTGAAGTCTGCCGTGCAATTTGCTAACGTTGCAAACATAAAGTTTTTTATATAATGATGACGAGATCGCGTAGTGGGACTAGCAATGAAGAAGTAGACGATGCCAACGAATCCTTCAGCATTGCAGACAACGCAGTTGTAGAAAATGAAATTGCACCACCTGCCTCTGCCGAGCAGTTAACAACGGGTGTAACCAGCCAACTAGCAGCGATAGTAGCCAGCATCGCGTCGCAAAATGAATGTTTCAAGGAGCTCCGCAACGAAACGCAAGAACTCCGTGATCGTTTTGGTTCCGAATCCGGCAGTTTAGAAAACGCCGCACTTAGACCACCAACGGGACCAGCAACAGCATCAGGATTGATGCCTCAGCCTATAACAGGGGTCACATTTACCACTCAAAAAGTTTCATGCCCAGCGCCACGAGGTGCAATCGTCACAACAGCAGACAATGGGGCACCAATAACGGAACATAGTTCGGTAGATTCACCGTTATATTCATTGGCATCGACACCAGAAGTTGTGCTTCCGCATTAATAGGGGTGCAACCTGCATACACAGCACAGCCGCTTATATCATCAACGATGCATTTGCATGCCACCTCATACCCATCAGTCAATGCAGCACGCGCTTTGTCTGCGCCAGACTCAGTGCCACATCAACTACATGCACCTGCGCTGCATGAACAGTCATTGGGTAGACCAGCATATGCGTTGCATCAGCCATCGCCCCATAATCCGGCTTGAGAGCCGCATCAACTATCGTTTCGTATACCAGCAAGTGTGTTGCATCAGCCGTCGACACATGCATTCGTACCGCAGCACCCTCATGCGTTTGCACCACTTCAACCAACACCGCCTACGAATGGATTGGTAATTTAGCCAAAATCATCGCCATTATGCCGAAAATGCCTGAGAGGAGTGCAATGTCAACATCATCCAGAGTTATGC
>NW_023459252.1:54753-60526 GCF_013731165.1 Rhagoletis pomonella | reverse complement strand
GAAAATGCCTGAGAGGAGTGCAATGTCAACATCATCCAGAGTTATGCGCAGAGTAGACCACAGGGTTGCCACCCCCCGCTATTTTTTACACAGTATCGATGGTCACTTAAGTCAACAGCAGAAGCCGATATGTGTGTCATGTAACCAGTCGCACACACTGGAAGACTGCCATCATTTCAAGTCACGCAATAGGGACAATCGATGGGCGCTTGTGAAACGTCAACGTCTCTGCTTCGCATGCATGCAAGGGGGACATAATTTACAAAGCTGCCGTGGGAGGAAGGTGTGTAATATAGAAGGTTGCCAACGAGTGCATCACCGATTACTGCATGCACCATTGAACATGTCCTAAGTTGCCAAGGTGAGTGCCGTTCCATATTATTTAAAATTATACCCGTCACACTGCGCGGACCGAAAGGCCACATGCCGTGTTGGACGAAGGCTCTTCAATCTCACTATTGGAGGAAGACGTTGCGAACCAGTTGGGGTTGAATGGCCAGTCGTCATTACTTACGCTACAATGGTACGGCGAGAACGCAGCGACTGAGAGATCTCGCATAGTATCGCTGGAAGTACAGGCGAGTCATGGTGGCATCGTATTTCCCCTGAAGAACGTTCGGACAGTTAAAAGTGTTTGAAAAACATCGCTATTTTCGTAATTTACCTCTCGCCAGTTACAACGATGCGAAGCCAACTTTACTCTTGGGTTTGGACAACAGCATCCTCGGTATTGCGAAACAATCAATTACCAGCGGGCCAAATCAGTTAATTGCTGCAAAAACAAAACTGGGTTGGTTGGCGTACGGCCCAATAGACGAACTGGAAACCAGCAGACCGAGGGTGTTCATGATAAAAGAACCAACCCTATCGAAGAAAATTTGCGCTATGGTCGAAGAGTACCTAACACAATAAAACCTGGGTGTGAAAGCTGCGGTTACCGAAGCCGACGATGACATTCGGGCGAAGGCCATTCTAAAATCAACCACGGTAAAGATTGGTGACAAATACGAGATCGGTTTGTTGTGGAAACGAGATGATTTTATATTTCCACCGAGCTACAACATGGCCAAGAGACGTTTGCTTGGTATAGAAAATAAGATGAAGAAAATTAAAATGTTTGCTGAAAACTACATGAAAGGGATGGCGAGTTACATAGAGAAGTGCTATGCAAAATAGCTATCCGCAGCCGAAGTCGATAACAACTCCGCAAAAATTTGGTATCTCCCTCATTTTGGCGTAATGAATACACACAAACCGGGGAAGCTCCGCATTGTTTTTGACGCAGCTGCAGTATCGTGCAATACGTCGCTCAACTCGGAGTTGCTGAAGGGTCCAGACCAGGTACAGCCGCTCTTTGCCATCCTGCATCGATTTCGTGAAGGAGCCGTAGCTGCTGCGGGAGATATCGAAGAAATGTTTTCACGAGTCAAAATAAGAGCAGGCGACCAGCACGCACAGAGGTTCCTATGGAGGAACGGCAACGACTCTGAACAAATACGTGTTTTTGTGATGACTTCGATGATTTTTGGTGCAGCTTACTCCCCGTGCTGCGCTGAGCACGTGAAAAATATCAATGCGTTGCAGTTTGCGTCAACGATGCCAAAGGGAGTAGATGCGGTCATGAGAAATACTTACGTGGGTGACTTGGTGATAAGTTTCCATTCAGAGAAGGAAGGCGAAATCGTCGCCCAAGAGCCAATCCTCATAAACGCAGCCGGTGGGTTTAGGTTGAGGAATTTCGTCTCCAATAAAGACCTGCAAAAACGTCTGAATGGTGACGATAACCCAAACGCTGATATCATAAACATGGAGAAGCAAGCAGACGTTGATAAAATATTGGGCATGTACTGGAACTCAGAGAAAGACATGTTTGAGTTTCATTTTAAGTTTTGTAGAATTGCGCCAGAAATACTGCAGTGTATACGTCCACCTACCAAGCGAGAATTACTCGCGATCGTGATGTCGATCTACGATCCATTTGGGTTCCTCGCCTGAATAACAATTGCCGGAAAGTTGTTAATACAAGCCATGTGGAGGCAGAAGATTCAGTGGGACGAGCACTTGCCTAATCACCTCAGCAACTCATGGTCAACATGGTGGTCCAATTTTAAAACCATCAAAACTCTTTCAATATCACGATGTTATGGAAAGCTGTTGCCGATCGCCCAGGAAGTACAACTCTACATTTTCGTAGACGCAAGCTCCACAGCGTATGCCGCCGTCGCCTATCTGCGAGTGCGACAACGAAATAAAGTGCACGTTGCATTCATCTGCGCCAAATCTCGCTGTGCTCCTGTAAAAGGAATGACGATTCCACGCCTAGAACTCCAGGGCGCTATCTTGGGGTGTCGCCCCAAAACATTCATAGAGCAGAGCCAGAACTTCCGCATTCACCGTCTTATATTCTGGAGCGACTCCCAAACGGTGATAATGTGGATACGTTCAAGCGAGCGTAAGTACAAACCTTTCGTTGAGCACCGAATTGCCGAAATTTTGACAACAACAACCAGTGACATGAGGCGCTGGTTACCATCACACGCCAATGTAGCAGACGATGCAACAAGGGCAACGCTTACAAAAAGCTCTTCACATCGATGGTTCACGGGGCCCGCGCTTCTGCAGCTTAGTGAAACGGAATGGCCAGACGAACCAGCCCAACTTTATTAACCAGATAACGGCTCCGAAGAAATGCCAGTCTGAATTTTGCTGTTAACTGTAACAGGTGATTTATTCAAATTCGCTAATTATTCCTAATTTTTAAAGATCACCAGAATCGTCGCTTGGACACTGCGCTTTATCAGTAACGTTCGCAGTCACAATCGCCAACTAGGGGAGCTGACACCTGCCGAAATAAGAGGAGCTGAAAAGTATATTTGCCGCCCCATCCAGCACGAATGTTTTCCGTCCGAAGCGTCAAATTGAGGGCGAACCAACCACTCCCGAAAAGTAGCTGCCTCCACAAACTAACACCATTTGTTGATGAAGACGATCTCATAAGAGTTAGCGGACGAATTGATGCTGCTTACTGTCTACCGCTGTCAGCCAGACGCCCCATTATACTGCCACAAAATCACTACGTAACACGCCTTATCACGCAACAGTTCCACGCAAGAAGACAACATCAAAACGATCACCTAGTTATCAATGAAATGCGCCAGAAGTATTGGGTGCCATCCGCGCGAAAATTATTACAATCAATCAAACGAGCTTGTCCGATATGCATCCTCTGGGCTTCTAAACCTGCTGTGCCGCTGATGGGACAACTAACGACGGATCGCTTGACTCCCTTTGTGCGTCCGTTTTCGTATGCTGGCGTGGATTACTCCGGACCATTTTTAGTTACTATTGGCCGCAGAACGGAGAATTGTTGGGTGGCCTTATTTGCCTGCATGACAACAAGAGCTATTCATCTGGAGGTAGCAGAAAACCTCTCCACAGATTCGTGCATCATCTGCCTGAGGAACTTCGTTAACCGCCGTGGCGTCTCTGTACAGATAAGAAGCGACAACGGCACCAATTTTGTGGGTGCACAGCGGGAGATGAGGTCCGAAGACAAAATCGACCAAGAGATGACTAAAGAAAACATTGAATGGCGATTCAATTGTCCAGCTAATCCCAATGCCGGTGGTTGCTGGGAACGGTTAATACAATGCGTTAAGAAACTTTTGCAACGCGTGTTGAAGGAAGAAGCTCCTCGAGTGGAAACACTTCGAAGTGTCCTAATAGAAGCAGAAAACATTGTGAACAGCCGGCCCCTAACTGAAATACCGGTCAGCCCACATGACGAAGAACCACTTACTCCACACCACTTTTTAATTTGATGTATGAATTCAACGCAAACACCCAGCTTAGATGAGAGGAACATCTGTCCACGAAAGCAATGGAAGAATGCCCAAAATCTCAAAGACCGCATTTGGAGACGATGGATGGTGGAGTACTTGCCACAACTGCTGTGTCATCCCAAATGGACCGAGGAAACCGATCCTCTCCAGCTGGACCAGCTCGTAATAGTGTGTGACTCCGCATTGTCTAGAAGTCGCTGGGAGATGGGAAAGGTGGTGGAAAGATTACCTGGAGGAGATAGCCGAATCCAAAGCGCAGCGATACAGACGTCTCATGGAGTTATTCGGCATCCAGTCAGCAAGCTAGCCGCTTTAAAGTATCCACGGAGGATCCACCTGAATTTCGTAGATCCGGCAACACGGCGAAACAGATGGAAGGCAAATACAAAATTTCACACACTTCACGTTTTAATTTCATGTATTTATGTTCTTTATATGTACCATTTCTTTGTATGTATTGTACTTTATGTTACTTACACATACTTGTCAGAATTCTACCGTTATGCTTGTATAAAAGGTGTACGAGAATTTTCAATGGGACACAGACCATTTCTCTGTCATGTAATTTGAACGTTTTACGTTTATTAAAATAACTTTCGGGAACAATAGGAATGCTGTTTCGTTGACTCTAACCATCTGTTTGATGTAATTCTTAACAACACCAAGTTTGATATGTAAATCGGGAAGCATGATTTTATTAAGCGCTATCAAGGGCTCGTGAACGATATTGAATTTACCAATCGATTGTTCCTTTCTTTTTGGCCAATCACATCTGGTATAGTGATTGCATTTGGCTCTACTATCCCAATGACAGAACAAACAACAATATTTAGTGTAGCCCGTTTGCATGCTTGATAGTAGTGACAGAACTTTAAAATCACAGTTCACGCGCCACCTGTGCTCTTCGTACTTGATGCAATCTAAGATTAATTGCATTGTTTCGTATGATTCCTTTATTCCAACCGCATACAAAATGGGAACGGGTTTCTTGCTACTATCGCGATAGAGCAAGACTGCTTTCAAACTTCGCTTTGATGCGTCAATAAAGAGATGCCATTGTTCGGGTTTATAGTCAGTAATTCCCATTTCATTCATCAAACCTGCAACATCAATGCAATAAGCCTGTGTGCCATCTTCCGATAACTTGAAATATGGCATAAACGGATCTTGTCTATGTTTGTAGGCGGTTACTTTTACTCCTGGTGCTAAAACATTCACGCTTTTCAGTTCTGATGCCAAAATAGTTGCGTTGTTATGGGAGAGATTTAATTTACGCACCATGCTATTTAGGTGTTCTTGGGATATGAAAGGCGGTAAATTGTTTTCAATCGGAATGTAATCAGATCCATCATCAAGTGGTAATGGCGTTGCCATAGACTGTTTGTAATCATAGACAGTTTCGAGTTCGGATGGATGATTTGGAACTTGTAATGCATCACTATGTGCAACAGGTAAATGAGCCCTCGGTACACCTTTGTAGACGACACAAGACCGATCTATTGAATTAAATATTTATGAGTATATGTACGTACATATATATGCATATATCGATGGCTGAGTGGAAGATCGACCTATCTCTAACTATTGTCCGGACGCCTACGCCACGGAGACAATTAACAGCGTTTTGACATTGTCTAATGTAAACACATCGTTAGTAGAGCAGGAAAACTAAACATGGCACTATCGATAGTTTCGATGGTTTGGATTTTATTGCTAATATCGACACCATGGTTGCCATTTGTCAAAAATAACCAACCAAAATCTTGAAAAAAACAACCATTTTGGTTTTCACGTATCTATTACAAAAACGTTCCTGCAAACCACTTTTTCTGAATTGTAGAGAAATTTTAAAGAACTCGTAAAGATCTTATCCGAATCTCAACAATACTTGGGCGTTCAATCACATCCCAACAAGCAAAACCAACTTAAGA
>NW_023459252.1:53158-54653 GCF_013731165.1 Rhagoletis pomonella | reverse complement strand
TTTCATTTATTTTCATTATTTTATCAAATTTACGAGGTCATTTTCGCATCAAATTTGCTTCGTAATTTTACAAAGGGCTCGTAAATAGAGCACCATTTCGTAAATTCACGAGCTTTACGAGGTTCGCGATGCTTTTACGTGTTTAAATGATAACCGCTCATAATTAGTTTCTTTATGCTTAATGTTTGTGTGTTATCATGAATTTATCAGCAGCTATGTCGCAGAATCCGACTCGGAATTGATTTTTATCGGAAATGAAACCCGATACCTGCTTCATTTGATGTCGCGAAATTCTATCAGATTTAGATTTTTCTAACATCAGCAAAACCGATATTCGAATCAGTTGTTTTCCCATTAGGTCTGCTTCCTATCACGATAGTTTGTACAAAAGAAATAAAAATTTTTTACCAATTATAGATCTCTAGGTGAAATTACACGTTTTTACTGGATAAAATATAAAATATTTAGAACTTTAAAGGTAAAACCGGTAAAACAGAAAACTTCAATATAACTTCAGTAAACTTAAATTTTGGGCGACGGTGAGACTTTGTATTTTTATATTCGTCGCATTATCTGCACATGCACAGACTTATTGTGAGTTTTTGTCTTTCTTCAAGCAAACAAACCTCAGGTCAAAGCATCGTTCTCTGTTCTACGTTCCATTAATTTAGTTTTTAATTTCGAAATAATCCCCTGGAACTGCGCTCAGACGGCCTAGAGACCTCTTCCATGGTTCAAATTAAAAAAATTAAAGACCTTGAATAGCACTACAACGTACTTTGTGTTTGAGTGATATACAATTGCAAAAAACACGCACACTTGCAAGCAGGTCATACATTTATACGCTTGTAACCAAGGTTTCATTTCGATTATATTACGCTTACTTCCAAGCGACTCATAAACAAAAAATGAACGTTTTGTAAGCTTTATGCTTGTAATTGTAAACTTAAGAAAAGCTTTTCTTGAGTTTGTTTTGCTAATTGGGATGTGATTGAACGCCCAAGTATTGTTGAGATTCGGATGAGATCTTTACGAGTTCTTTAAAATTTCTCTACAATTCAGAAAAAGTGGTTTGCAGGAACGTTTTTGTAATAGATACGTGAAAAACCAAATTGGTTGTTTTTTTCCAGATTTTGGTTGGATACTTTTTTAACAAGTGGCAACGATAGTGTCGATGTTAGCAATAAAATCCAAACCATCGATACTATCGATAGTGCCATGTTTAGTTTGCCTGCTCGACTAACGGTGTGCTTACATTAGACAATGTCAAAAACGCTGTTAATTGTCTCCGTGGCGTAGGCGTTCTGACAACAGTTAGAGATAAGTCGATCTTCCACTCAGCCATCGCTATATGCATATATATGTACGTACATATACTCATAAATATTTAATTCAATAGATCGGTCTTGTGTCGTCTACAAAGGTGTACCGAGCTCCAAATCATCCAACCGAACTCGAAACTGTCTATGATTGCAAACAGTCTATGGCAACGTCA
>NW_023459252.1:51713-53058 GCF_013731165.1 Rhagoletis pomonella | reverse complement strand
TCATAGACAGTTTCGAGTTCGGATGGATGATTTGGAGCTCGGTACACATTTGTAGACGACACAAGACCGATCTATTGGATTAAAAATTTATGAGTATATGTACGTACATATATATGCATATATCGATGGCTGAGTGGAAGATCGACCTATCTCTAACTGTTGTCAGAACGCCTACGCCACGGAGACAATTAACAGCGTTTTTGACATTGTCTAATGTGAACACACCGTTAGTCGAGCAGGCAAACTAAACATGGCACTATCGATAGTATCGATGGTTTGGATTTTATTGCTAATATCGACACTATGGTTGCCACTTGTTAAAAAAGTATCCAACCAAAATCTGGAAAAAACAACAAATTTGGTTTTTCACGTATCTATTACAAAAACGTTCCTGCAAACCACTTTTTCTGAATTGTAGGGAAATTTTAAAGAACTCGTAAAGATCTCATCCGAATCTCAACAATACTTGGGCGTTCAATCACATCCCAACAAGCAAAACAAACTTAAGAAAAGCTTTTCTTAAGTTTACAATTACAAGCATAAAGCTTACAAAACGTTCATTTTTTGTTTATGAGTCGCTTGGAAGCAAGCGTAATATAATCGAAATGAAACCTTGGTTACAAGCGTATAAATGTGTGACCTGCTTGCAAGTGTGCGTGTTTGTCACAATTGTATATCACTCGAACACAAAGTACGTTGTAGTGCTATTCAAGATCTTTAATTTTTTTAATTTGAGCCATGGAAGAGGTCTCTAGGCCGTCTGAGAGCAGCTCCAGGGGATTATTTCGAAATTAAAAACTAAATTAATGGAACGTAGAACAGAGAAACTACTCTGAACATGCCAAATTCGGACTTAGTTGCCCAAATAAGGCATTTCCGTCAGTTATAGTATAGAAATAAACGAGACTAATGCTTTGACCTGAGGTTTGTTTGCTTGAAGAAAGACAAAAGCTCACAATAAGTCTGTGCATGTGCAGATAATGCGACGAATGTAAAAATACAAAGTCTCACCGTCGCCCAAAATTTAAGTTTACTGAAGTTATATTGAAGTTTTCTGTTTTACCGGTTTTAACTTTAAAGTTCTAAATATTTTATATTTTATCCAGTAATAACGTGTAATTTCACCTAGAGATCTATAATTGGTAAAAACTTTCTTTCTTTTGTACAAACTATCGTGATAGGAAGCAGACCTAATGTGAAAACAACTGATTCGAATATCGGTTTTGCTGATGTTAGAAAAATCTACATCTGATAGAATTTCGCGACATCAAATGAAACAGGTATCGGTTTTCATTTCTGATAAAAATCAATTCCGAGTCGGATATAGCTGATAAATTCATGATAA
>NW_023459252.1:50234-51613 GCF_013731165.1 Rhagoletis pomonella | reverse complement strand
TTACAATTACAAGCATAAAGCTTACAAAACGTTCATTTTTTGTTTATAAATCGCTTGGAAGTAAGCGTAATATAATCGAAATGAAACCTTGGTTACAAGCGTATAAATAAATGTATGACCTGCTTGCAAGTGTGCGTCTTTGTCACAATCGTATATCACTCGAACACAAAGTACGTTGTAGTGCTATTCAAGAGATTTGATCTGATATCTGAGCCATGGAGGAGGTCTCTAGGCCGTCTGAGAGCAGTTCCAGGGGATTATTTCAAAATAAAAAACTAAATTAATGGAACTTAGAACAGAGAAACTACTCTGAACATGCCAAATTCGGACTTAGTTGCCCAAATAAGGCATTTCCATCAGTTATAGTATAGAAATAAACGAGACTGATGCTTTGACCTGAGGTTTGTTTGCTTGAAAAACTCACAATAAGTCTGTGCATGTGTAGATAATGCGACGAATATAAAAATACAAAGTCTCACCGTCGCCCAAAATTTAAGTTAACTGAAGTTATATTGAAGTTTTCTGTTTTGCCGGTTTTAACTTTAAAGTTGTAAATATTTTATATTTTATCCAGTAAAAACGTGTAATTTCACCTAGAGATCTATAATTGGGAAAAACTTTCTTTCTTTTGTACAAACTATCGTGATAGGAAGCAGACCTAATGTGAAAACAGCTGATTCGAATATCGGTTTTGCTGATGTTAGAAAAATCTAAATCTGATAGAATTTCTCGACATCAAATGAAACAGGTATCGGTTTTGATTTCCGATAAAAATCAATTCCGAGTCGGATATAGCTGATAAATTCATGATAACACACAAAAATTAAGCATAAAGAAATTAATTATTAGGGGTTATCATTTAAACACGTAAAAGCAGCGCAAACCTCGTAAAGCTCGTGAATTTACGAAATGCTGCTCTATTTACGAGCCCTTTGTAAAATTGCGAAGCAAATTTGATGCGAAAATGATCTCGTAAATTTGATAAAATAATGAAAATAAATGAAACAAATAATAAGCGATTAAAATGAATGAATTTCATCCGCTAACGATATTGATTAAGGTTTTCTGCAGCTTTCAATTACTTATGGTTATTGGCAAATTGGAAAAACGACTCCGATGCAGCTATATATTCCGCTTCATCGCCGCATTCTCACTTATGAAGGTTTCCGAAAATTTAAGACATTTTTAATAGAATGTAATAGTAAGCAAGGATAAGGAGAACTCATCATTTGAAGGCCCGAATGATCCACCGATTAGCGCAGCAGTTCCTTGATTGGCAATTTGTTTAAAAATGTATGTACATATAATTTCCTTATACCTTTTTCACTTTCCAAACGCGGCATTTCTGCCCATTTTTACCGCATTGATTTCATTTTTTC
>NW_023459252.1:44966-50134 GCF_013731165.1 Rhagoletis pomonella | reverse complement strand
ACTGTTTGCAATCATAGACAGTTTCGAGTTCGGATGGATGATTTGGAACTTGTAATGCATCACTATGTGCAACAGGTAAATGAGCGCTCGGTACACCTTTGTAGACGACACAAGACCGATCTATTGAATCAAATATTTATGAGTATATGTACGTACATATATATGCATATATAGATGATGACTGTTGTCAGAACGCCTACGCCACGGAGACAATTAACAGCGTTTTTGACATTGTCTAATGTAAACACACCGTTAGTCGAGCATGAAAACTAAACATGGTACTATCGATAGTATCGATGGTTTGGATTTTATTGCAATATCGACACTATGGTTGCCACTTGTTAAAAAAATATCCAACCAAAATCGGGAAAAAAATAACCAATTTGGTTTTTCTTTTATCTATTACAAAAACGTTCCTGCAAACCACTTTTTCTGAATTGTAGAGAAATTTTAAAGAACTCGTAAAGGTCTCACCCGAATCTCAACAATACTTGGGCGTTCAATCACATCTCAACAAGCAAAACAAACTTAACAGCCCTATTCTAATAAAACCTCACAACTGAGTTGTGAGCAAACATTTGTGAGATTTCTTGTGAGGTCTATTTTGTGAGGTTATTCTTGCCCACACCTCATAAGAAAAAAGCTCAACCAAATCACCACACGTGGTGAAAAGCATTTTGCTAACAGCTGAACATGCTGAACAACAGGAAAAGTAAATATTTTTGCAATTTGTTTATTTTTTTGATAATTACTGATTTTATTTATTTTCTAGGCGAAATCAAAAAAAAAAAAACAAAGCAGGAGTAGCTCCAGTACTTCACACAGTTTGCAATCCACAACTTGGTGCAAAAGTTTGTATGGAAATGAAATCCTATGCCTGCTCTAACTTTTCCGAAACTGCCGAAAAAACAAGCAATAACTCTGCCATTACTGAATATACTTTTAGTTAAAAAAATCAAAAATAACACAGACACTGATAGCGATCGAAAATTAACAAAACATTTGCTCAATAAAAATAGGCTGTTTTTCTCTTGTGAGGGTCTCATTCGTACATCATAAATTTTCTCACAATTGTGATCGTATGAGCTTTCGAATTTATGCCAGCATAGGGATAACCTCTCGATAGTCAGAAACCTCACAATAGTGAGTGTGGTGATTTTTGTGAGGGCAACAGAATAGGGCTGTAAGAAAAGCTTTTCTTAAGTTTACAATTACAAGCATAAAGCTTACAGAACGTTCATTTTTTGTTTATGAATTGCTTGGAAGTAAGCGTAATATAATCGAAATGAAACCTTGGTTGCTTGCAAGTGTGCGTGTTTTTTACAATTGTATATCACTCGAACACAAAGTACGTTGTAGTGCTATTCAAGGTCTTTAATTTTTTTAATTTGAGCCATGGAAGAGGTCTCTAGGCCGTCTGAGAGCAGTTCCAGGGGATTATTTCGAAATTAAAAACTAAATTAATGGAACGTAGAACAGAGAATGATGCTTTGACCTGAGGTTTGTTTGCTTGAAGAAAGACAAAAACTCACAATAAGTCTGTGCATGTGCAGATAATGCGACGAATATAAAAATACAAAGTCTCACCGTCGCCCAAAATTTAAGTTTACTGAAGTTATATTGAAGTTTTCTGTTTTACCGGTTTTAACTTTAAAGTTCTAAATATTTTATATTTTATACAGTAAAAACGTGTAATTTCACCTAGAGATCTATAATTGGTAAAAACTTTCTTTCCTTTGTACAAACTATAGTGATAGGAAGCAGACCTATTGTGAAAACAGCTGATTCGAATATCGGTTTTGCTGATGTTAGAAAAATCTAAATCTGATAGAATTTTGCGACATCAAATGAAACAGGTATCGGTTTGCATTTCCGATAAAAATCAATTCCGAGTCGGATGTAGCTGATAAATTCATGATAACACACAAACATTAAGCATAAAGAAATTAATTATTAGGGGTTATCCTTTAAACACGTAAAAGCATCGCGAAACTCGTAAAGCTCGTGAATTTACGAAATGGTGCACTATTTACGAGCCCTTTGTAAAATTACGAAGCAAATTTGATGCGAAAATGACCTCGTAAATTTGGTAAAATAATGAAAATAAATGAAACAAATAATAAGCGATTAAAATGAATGAATTTCATCCGCTAACGATATTGATTAAGGTTTTCTGCAGCTTTCAATTACTTATTGTTATTGGCAAATTGGAAAAACGACTTCGATGCAGCTATATATTCCGCTTCATCGCCGCATTCTCACTTATGAAGGTTTCCGAAAATTTAATACATTTTTAATAGAATGTAATAGTAAGCAATGATCCACCGATTAGCGCAGTAGTTCCTTAATTGGCAATTTGTTTAAAAATGTATGTACGTATAATTTCCTTATACCTTTTTTCACTTTTTAAACGCGGAATTTCTGCCCATTTTTACCGCATTGATTTTATTTTTTCTTTAATTAATTATGATTGAAATATATTTTAAAAAACGTAAACACGTCACTTACAATTGAAAACGTGTTTTATTTACAGCTCCATGTCGTTGGTATTTGCATTTCATTTTTAAGTTTAAGTGATTTACAAACATTTGCCTTCAACACTTATTAAAGGTTTATTTGAAAAAAACTTTAAATAGACCTAATAATTAAAACGCTTATTATAGCAAACTTGCTTTAGGTAATTTTTTAAAGCATTTACTGAAATGCTTGTTGGGATATTAACTTTTTATATGTATTTTATATGCACATGTTGGAATAAAAATAGGAATTTGAAAAAATCATTTATTAATTTTTGGCATTCGGTATTCCACAATACCTTTGTAAAGAAAAAATGCGCTTATTTCTAATTAAAAAACAAATCAGCGAGAAAAACTACCAAGTTTGATTGGAAACAGGTAAGCCAACTCGTGGGAATATCCCCGATTTGCGTGGGGAATTGGGGAAAAGATCGTTTTTTGTGGGGAATTTTAGTTTACGTGGGAATTGTGGGTTTAAACTGTTTTTTTGTGAGGAAGGTGTTAACTAATTTTCAGCCACTTGAAACTTTCTTTTTATTATACTAGAATTGAATGCGGTAAAAAACTTTCAAAAATCTTTCTAGAAAATCTAATTGAGAAGCTCGAAATTTTTACGAAAGTTTGTTGAATTATTTTTCAAATATTGCGGAAAGGTTGAAACTTGGATTTATATGGGTTTTGTGAAAGAATGAACTATATTAAAAATAAAGCTCAAATTAAATAACAAACAAAATTAATAATTGTGAAAACTGGTCAAAATTTGGGTCGACTAAATTTTTTCGACCACTGTATGTATGTAAGTATTATATGTATTTTTTATTCTTTATTTTTAAGCTAACTTTTTAAGCGTTTGTTTGGTTTTTGAATACATATTAATAAAATAAAGAGATAGACCAGCAATGTATCAAAAGACATACACTTTTTTTTTGTAAATAAAGAAATATCTATGCGTGGGGAATTTTACGAAATTTCGGAGAAAAGATTCCCCGCTGTCGAAATAGGGGAATTATCAAAAATTAGTTGGCTACCCTCATTGGAAACCACCAACTGTGGCAACCGTGCGATAGTTTCGTTTTTAGGTTGTTACTATCGATAGTTGTAGCGGCCATCGATAGTCTTTATGACTATCGATAGTTTCGTCTCTATTTCCACTACTCTATGGGCGCGTTCATGACGGTTAAATTAGTAGTGACAAAACTATAATCATATAAAACAGTTGTTCCAACCAACGTTATGGCCACACTGTATTCGATTAGTGGTGCCACACCATAACGCCATAGCCACAACCATAGCAACAGAGACCAATTGAATTTTGGTTTTACGCCATAACCATATCAGCTGATATCTGAAGTGCGAGTAAGAGCGTGTTGCCAGAGGGTCAAAAAAAAAAAATTTCCACCTGCCTTGCTGTCAACTACATTAGCAAAAAGTTATTCATGCCTGATACCTAGTGTACTAGTGGAGATGGCTATAGCAAATGCGAAGAAAGCAGAGAACAAAGAGATAGCAACAAATGAAGAGATGGTCCTGTCCTGTCCTGTCAGGTGGAGTCATCCCACCCTTCTTCTACGCGAACTTCACGCGAAGCCTTGGGCGTTGTCGTGACTCCTCACCTACTTTACAACGCCCCCTAACCTGACATCAGTCCGTTTATCTATAAGTCCGTCATTATACCGTCATTGTCAACGTTTGTACACTCCCACTTCCCCTCTTCTGCACAAGCGCAACACCCACACCAAAAATTTCGTGCTTAGCACTTCATTATGAAAACCCCACACTTAAACAAAATCAACCTCAAATCATTTCCTTCCTTTTTTTCCTCACTTTATTATTACATCAAACTTTAACCCTAATTACAACCAAAGAAAATCCAACACTTAACTCTAAAACTCAAATTCACAATCCAATTTTTAACTCTACAACTCAAACTCTAAAATTCAATATTTAACTCTAAAATCCAATATTTACCTATACCTACACGTAATACTTAACTCTAATCTCAATCTCTATCTACTCCTAACATAAAAATTCAAGTTTAAATTCACGTACCCTAATGCTAGCTAAATTCTATTGTTTTACCTCTAAGCGGTCTACCACACCTTGATTACCGCGCAATCTGAAGAGTTCCTTAATTAAATCTCAAAAATTCAATTACCCTAACAATATTCAATGAACTTCAAAAATTTACAAAACTAACCTACGGTGATAACCCAATGGATGCATGTATATCTGCAATTACATACGTATGTACACTTAATGTGCATGTGCGTATGTAAATATATGTATATATATATATGTATGTAAATAATAATGTAGGCAAATTTCGCACTCACCTTGGTCTCCAGAAATGATGGCGCCAGCACTCTGTTGAGAACCTGTTTGGGAGAATTAGAACCCTAACATACATATGTACATATAATCTAAGATATTTCATGCATATGCTCGCCTTCAGCCGCGTTGCTGCGGCGTCGACCTAGCAGTCTTCTACGAGCGGGTCATGACAAGCGTGCGGGAAACTCAAAATATCAAAATAATACAAGGGTGAATGAAATTATTAGTTAAAAATTTAAGCTATCAGTACGTAAATTAAAGGCACGATTAACTCAACGTCGCGATTAATTCAAATTCGGGCCTTAACGCGAAATTTTAGGT
>NW_023459252.1:44606-44866 GCF_013731165.1 Rhagoletis pomonella | reverse complement strand
TAGATATAGATATAGATATAGATATAGATATAGATATATATAGATATCAAGTTTGATCATCCATTTATGTAATTTTATGCAAGAGAAGAAACAGCCAGAACAGCTGCAGTGCTGCGAAGTCGATATTTTTCGAAAGTATGCTGTGAAACATACAAACACATATCTAAATGTTATGCTCTAATTTACTTTAAAAGACCGAGCTTCAAATTGGCTTATTACACAGTAGGGAGGCAAAAATATCACAGCTAAACGGCCAAATA
>NW_023459252.1:43484-44506 GCF_013731165.1 Rhagoletis pomonella | reverse complement strand
GGGGAGGCAAAAATATCACAGCTAAACGGCCAAATACGTAAACTTAATTTTTGCCTCTAGATTACGATGGCGTTTTCAGAAAATCCGCATCACGTCAAAATTTTGAGATATATAGGAGGGAAGTTTTAGAGATCTGAAAGTGAATTTTTCGTCGTTTAAAACACTGTGCTCAGGTTTTGAATTTTTTTCTGGGAAAAGGATTTGATAACTGATCTTACTTAACTGGGATCTTTTAAATTCAATGGCGTCCTTCGTTTTTCCAGATTGGCTCTTGTTTTCGGGATAACGGTGCTTGAAAATCTTCTTAAATTTTAGGTTTTTTGTTAAAAATTACCTCAGTTTTAAGGTTATTTTACTAAAATTTTGCACGTAACTGTATTTTGATATTACCTTAGCTATTTCTGTAAATCATGGAAATCGGTTCGCTCTAACGTATAGCTCCCATACAACGGATTGTTCAGATATGTGGTTTTGCGTTACAACTCATATTTTATTTCGTAATATTTTTTTATATCAGTTTATGTACTATTTGGAACTAAATTTGGGTTCTCTTCAATCCCGTTTTGGCATATTTTGCTAGTTTCTATTGCTCGAATGATTTTTTTAATATCCTTTGCCTCCTACGATCGACCAGCAAAAGTCCGCCAACATTGAATTCAATCGTTTTCCAGCGAATCGGCCCTCAAAACACATAATGGATTTGTGAAATCTCTCCTACCTCGTCGGTTTCTGTTGAAAGCTGTTGCTCGTAAAAGTCAAAGTGACTGTGTAGCATGTGGATTTTAAGCGACATGTGAACATCAAAGGCGTTCTAAGATTCCACCAAGTTCGCAATAAAAATGGCATATAGTATAGAAATAAACGAGACTAATGCTTTGACCTGAGGTTTGTTTGCTTGAAGAAAGACAAAAACTCACAATAAGTCTGTGCATGTGCAGATAATGCGACGAATATAAAAATACAAAGTCTCACCGTCGCCCAAAATTTAAGTTTACTGAAGTTATATTGAAGTTTTCTGTTTT
>NW_023459252.1:41771-43384 GCF_013731165.1 Rhagoletis pomonella | reverse complement strand
CGCCCAAAATTTAAGTTTACTGAAGTTATATTGAAGTTTTCTGTTTTTTTTTAAAGTTCTTTTAACTTTAAAGTTCTAACTATTTTATATTTTATCCAGTAAAAACGTGTAATTTCACCTAGAGATCTATAATTGCTAAAAACCTTCTTTCTTTCGTACAATCTGTCGTGATAGGAAGCAGACCTAATGTGAAAACAGCTGATTCGAATATCGGTTTTGCTGATGTTAGAAAAATGTAAATCTGATAGAATTTCGCGACATCAAAAGAAACAGGTATCGGTTTTCATTTCCGATAAAAATCAATTCCTAGTTGGATTCTGCGACATAGCTGATAAATTCATGATAACACACAAACATTAAACATAAAGAGATTAATTATTAGGGGTTATCCCTTAAACACGTAAATGCATCGCGAACCTCGTAAAGCTCGTGAATTTACGAAATGGTGCTCTATTTACGAGCCCTTTGTAAAATTACGAAGCAAATTTTATGCGAAAATGACCTCGTAAATTTGATAAAATAATGAAATTAAATGAAAAAAATAATAAGCGATTAAAATGAATGAATTTGATCCGCTAACGATATTGATTAAGGTTTTCTGCAGCTTTCAATTATTTATGGTTATTGGCAAATTGGAAAAACGATTTCGAGGCAGCTACATATCTTTTAAATCTTATTTATATTTTTGCGCCAAGTAATCTTAATACAGTTGAAATCAGCGTGAGAAATTCTATCGACCCACATTTTTGGTTTTTACATAGCTAAATGGTTCATATTCTACACTTATGCCAAAACGTTGACTGCGAACAAAATTTTTTTTTTTACCCTCTGGCAGCACGCTCTTACTCGCACTTCAGATATCAGCAGATATGGTTATGGCGTAAAACCAAAATTCAATTGGTCTCTGTTGCTATGGTTGTGGCTATGGTGTTAAGGTGTGGCACCACTAATCGAATACAGTGTGGCCATAAGGTTGGTTGGAACAGCTGTTTTATATGATTATAGGTTTGTCACTACTAATTTAACCTTCATGAACGCGCCTATAGAGTAGTGGAAATAGAGACGAAACTATCGATAGTCATAAAGACTATCGATGGCCGCTACAACCATCGATAGTAACAACCTAAAAACGAAACTATCGCACGGTTGCCACAGTTGGTGGTTTCCAATGAGGGTAGCCAGCTAATTTTTGATAATTCCCCTATTTCGACAATGAAATTCCCCGCTTTTCTCCGAAATTTCGTAAAATTCCCCACGCATAGATATTTCTTTATTTACAAAAAAAAGTGTATGTCTTTTGATACATTGCTGGTCTATCTCTTTATTTTATTAATATGTATTCAAAAACCAAGCAAATGCTTAAAAAGTTAGCTTAAAAATAAATATTAAAAAAATACATATAATACTTACATACATACAGTGGTCGCAAAAATTTAGTCGACCCAAATTTTGACCAGTTTTCACAATTATTAATTTTGTTTGTTATTTAATTTGCGCTTTATTTTTAATATAGTTCATTCTTTCACAAAACCCATATAAATCCAAGTTTCAACCTTTCCGCAATAATTAAAAAATAATTCAACAAACTTTCGTAAAAATTTCGAGCTTCTCAA
>NW_023459252.1:40021-41671 GCF_013731165.1 Rhagoletis pomonella | reverse complement strand
TTTGAATCGGTTATGTAGTTCATAAGATTTTAATATTAAAAAAAAATAAAGAATTTAATTTAAACTTGTATATCTTATTTATATTTTTCCGCCAAGTAATCTTAGTACAGTTTAAATCAGCATGAGAAATTCTATCGACCCACATTTTTGGTTTTTACATAGCTAAATGGTTCATATTCTACACTTATGCCCAAACGTTGACTGCGAACAAAATTTTTTTTTTACCCTCTTACTCGCACTTCAGATATCAGCTGATATGGTTATGGCGGAAAACCAAAATTCAATTGGTCTCTGTTGCTATGGTTGTGGCTATGGCGTTATGGTGCGGCACCACTAATCGAATACAGTGTGGCCATAAGGTTGGTTGGAACAGCTGTTTGATGATTATAGTTATGTCACCACTAATTTAACCTTCATGAACGCGCCCATAGAGTAGTGGAAATAGAGACGAAACTATCGATAGTCGCAAAGAATTTGTTTTGATAACTTTTGATTTTGAAATTTTAGCAAAAGTCATTATAAACAATCTATGAAATTGAAAATTTAAATGAAATGAAAATGAAAAACGTTGAGCGCTTTTCAATTTCATAGATTGTTTATAATGACTTTTGCTAAAATTTCAAAATCAAAAGTTATCAAAACAAATTCTATGGGACTGAGAAATATTATTTTCTACTTTTTAGTCCATTTATAAAAGCGTTGTATATTAAAAACTTTTTTTTATATTATTTATTTTCTACTTTTTAGTCCTGTCTGAATAAAATTTTGCAATAGATATTAAAATAATTCAACGATATTAATAGAAAGGTGCACACACATGCATTTACATATGTATGTACATACAAACGAGCACCAATTAATTTTATTTAAAGAAATGGCGTGTCGTCTATTTCCGCTGTAGCAAACGTAGTACATAGGGCGACATGTAGATGTTATCTACCTCGCCCTATTCACTACAGCTGTCGCCCTATGCACTATGCTTTTTTATAGGAACTTTTCAAAGCTTTGCTTTGGTGTCGGACACACAACATTGAAAGTTTCTGGATCCACAACATTGAAAGTTTCTGGACCCACAACATTGCAAGTTGATAAAAGCGTTGTAATAAAGAATAAAAAGATACATATAATACTTACATACATACAGTGGTCGAAAAATTTAGTCGACCCAAATTTTGACCAGTTTTCACAATTATTAATTTTGTTTGTTATTTAATTTGAGCTATATTTTTAATATAGTTCATTCTTTCACAAAACCCATATAAATCCAAGTTTCAACCTTTACGCAATATTTAAAAAATAATTCAACAAACTTTCGTAAAGGTTTCGAGCTTCTCAATTAGATTTTCTATAAAGATTTTTGAAAGTTTTTTACCGCATTCAATTCTAGTATAATAAAAAGAAAGTTTCAAGTGGCTGAAAATTAGTTAATACCTTCCTCACAAAAAACAGTTCAAACCACCATTTCCCACGTAAACTAAAATCCCCCACAAAAAACGATCCTTTCCCCAATTCCCCACGCAAATCGGGGATATTCCCACGAGTTGGCTTCCCTGTTTCCAATCAAACTTGGTAGTTTTTCTCGCTGATTTGTTTTTTAATTAGAAATAAGCGCATTTTTTCTTTACAAAGGTATTGTGGAATACCGAATGC
>NW_023459252.1:37771-39921 GCF_013731165.1 Rhagoletis pomonella | reverse complement strand
ATTTTTCCAAAATATCGATACATTTTCACACTCGTTTTGCTATATCGTAAACTAAGTCGAAACTAGTTAGTATAAGTCTGAAATGCGACTATGAATAGAGGTAAATTTTAAGTTGGTACATAAATTTAAGTTGCAACTTTGTTAGTTTCGACGTAGTTGCTGGACTATGAATACGCGATATTGTCTTTATTTTGGCATCATTAGTTTTTGAATCGGTTATGTAGTTCATAAGACTTTAATATTAAAAAAAAAATTAAAGAATATAATTTAAACTTGTATATCTTATTTATATTTTACCGCCAAGTAATCTTAGTACAGTTTAAATCAGCATGAGAAATTCTATCGACCCACATTTTTGGTTTTTACATAGCTAAATGGTTCATATTCTACACTTATGCCAAAACGTTGACTGCGAACAAAATTTTTTTTTACCCTCTTACTCGCACTTCAGATATCAGCTGATATGGTTATGGCGTAAAACCAAAATTCAATTGGTCTCTGTTGCTATGGTTGTGGCTATGGCGTTATGGTGCGGCACCACCTATCGAATACATGTGGCCATAAGGTTGGTTGGAACAGCTGTTTTATATGATTATAGTCATGTCACCACTAATTTAACCTTCATAAACGCGCCCATAGAGTAGTGGAAATAGAGACGAAACTATCGATAGTCACAACTATCGATAGTAACAACCTAAAAACGAAACTATCGCACGGTTGCCACAGTTGGTGGTTTCCAATGAGGGTAGCCAACTAATTTTTGATAATTCCCCTATTTCGACAATGAAATTCCCCGCTTTTCTCCGAAATTTCGTAAAATTCCCCACGCATAGATATTTCTTTATTTACAAAAAAAAGTGTATGTCTTTTGATACATTGCTGGCCTATCTCTTTATTTTAGTGATATGTATTCAAAAACCAAACAAACGCTTAAAAAGTTAGCTTAAAAATAAAGAATAAAAAAATACATATAATACTTACATACATACAGTGGTCGAAAAAATTTAGTCGACCCAAGTTTTGACCAGTTTTCACAATTATTAATTTTGTTTGTTATTTAATTTGAGCTTTATTTTTAATATAGTTCATTCTTTCACAAAACCCATATAAATCCAAGTTTCATCCTTTCCGCAATATTTAAAAAATAATTCAACAAACTTTCGTAAAAATTTCGAGCTTCTCAATTAGATTTTTTAGAAAGATTTTTGAAAGTTTTTACCGCATTCAATTCTAGTATAATAAAAAGAAAGTTTCAAGTGGCTGAAAATTAGTTAACACCTTCCTCACAAAAAACAGTTTCAACCCCCATTTCCCACGTAAACTAAAATTCCCCACAAAAAACGATACTTTCCCCAATTCCCCACGCAAATCGGGGATATTCCCACGAGTTGGCTTCCCTGTTTCCAATCAAACTTGGTAGTTTTTTCGCTGATTTGTTTTTTAATTAGAAATAAGCGTATTTTTTCTTTACAAAGGTATTGTGGAATACCGAACGCCAAAAATTAATAAATGATTTTTTCAAATTCCTATTTTTATTGCAACATGTGCATATAAAACACATATAAAAAGTTAATATCCCAACAAGCATTTCAGTAAAAGCTTTAAAAAATTACCTAAAGCAAGTTTGCTATAATAAGCGTTTTAATTATTAGGGCTATTTAAAGTTTTTTTCAAATAAACCTTTAATAAGTGTTGAAGGCAAATGTTTGTAAATCACTTAAACTTAAATATGAAATGCAAATACCGACGACATGAAGCTGTAAATAAAACATGTTTTTCAATTGTAAGGGACGTGTTTACGTTTTTTAAAATATATTTCAATCATAATTAATTAAAGAAAAAATAAAATCAATGCGGTAAAAATGGGCAGAAATGCCGCGTTTAAAAAGTGAAAAAAGGTATAAGGAAGTTATATGTACATACATTTTTAAACAAATTGCCAATCAAGGAACTGCTGCGTTAATCGGTGGATCATTCGGGCCTTCAAATGATGAGTTCTCCTTATCCTTGCTTACTATTACATTCTATTAAAAATGTATTAAATTTTTGGAAGACTTTATAAGTGAGAATGCGGCGATGAAGCGGAATATATAGCTGCATCGAAGTCGTTTTTCCAATTTGCCAATAACCATAAGTAATTGAAAGCTGCA
>NW_023459252.1:34636-37671 GCF_013731165.1 Rhagoletis pomonella | reverse complement strand
TAAAATTACGAAGCAAATTTGACGCGAAAATGACCTCGTAAATTTGATAAAATAATGAAAATAAATTAAACAAATAATAAGCGATTAAAATGAATGAATTTCATCCGCTAACGATATTGATAAAGGTTTTCTGCAGCTTTCAATTACTTATGGTTATTGGCAAATTGGAAAAACGACTTCGATGCAGCTATATATTCCGCTTCATCGCCGCATTCTCACTTATAAAGTCTTCCAAAAATTTAATACATATTTAATAGAATGTAATAGTAAGCAAGGATAAAGAGAACTCATCATTTGAAGGCCCGATTGATTCACCGATTAGCGCAGCAGTTCCTTGATTGGCAATTTGTTTAAAAATGTATGTACATATAATTTCCTTATACCTTTTTTCACTTTTTAAACGCGGCATTTCTGCCCATTTTTACCGCATTGATTTTATTTTTTCTTTAATTAATTATGATTGAAATATATTTTAAAAAACGTAAACACGTCACTTACAATTGAAAACCTGTTTTATTTACAGCTTCATGTCGTTGGTATTTGCATTTCATTTTTAAGTTTAAGTGAGTTACAAACATTTCAACACTTATTAAAGGTTTATTTGAAAAAAACTTTAAATAGACCTAATAATTAAAACGCTTATTATAGCAAACTAGCTTTAGGTAATTTTTTAAAGCATTTACTGAAATGCTTGTTGGGATATTAACTTTTTATATGTATTTTATATGCACATGTTGCAATAAAAATAGGAATTTGAAAAAATCATTTATTAATTTTTGGCATTCGGTATTCCACAATACCTTTGTAAAGAAAAAATGCGCTTATTTCTAATTAAAAAACAAGTTAGATTGGAAACAGGGAAGCCAACTCGTGGGAATATCCCCGATTTGCGTGGGGAATTGGGGAAAGTATCGTTTTTTGTGGGGAATTTTAGTTTACGTGGGAAATGGGGGTTTGAACTGTTTTTTGTGAGGAAGGTGTTAACTAATTTTCAGCCACTTGAAACTTTCTTTTTATTATACTAGAATTGAATGCGGTAAAAACTTTCAAAAATCTTTCTAGAAAATCTAATTGAGAAGCTCGAAATTTTTACGAAAGTTTGTTGAATTATTTTTTAAATATTGCGGAAAGGATGAAACTTGGATTTATGTGGGTTTTGTGAAAGAATGAACTATATGAAAAATAAAGCTCAAATTAAAAAACAAACAAAATTAATAATTCTGAAAACTGGTCAAAATTTGGGTCGACTAAATTTTTTCGACCACTGTATGTATGTAAGTATTATATGTATTTTTTTATTCTTTATTTTTAAGCTAACTTTTTAAGCGTTTGTTTGGTTTTTGAATACATATTAATAAAATAAAGAGATAGACCAGCAATGTATCAAAAGGCATACCCTTTTTTTTGTAAATAAAGAAATATCTATGCGTGAGGAATTTTACGAAATTTCGGAGAAAAGCGGGGAATTTCATTGTCGAAATAGGGGAATTATCAAAAATTAGTAGGCTACCCTCATTGGAAACCACCAACTGTGGCAACCGTGCGATAGTTTCGGTTTTAGGTTGTTACTATCGATAGTTGTAGCGGCCTTCGATAGTCTTTATGACTATCGGTAGTTGCGTCTCTATTTCCACTACTCTATGGGCGCGTTCATGAAGGTTAAATTAGTAGTGACAAACCTATAATCATATAAAACAGCTGTGCCAACCAACCTTATGGCCACACTGTATTCGATTAGTGGTGCCGCACCATAACGCCATAGCCACAACCATAGCAACAGAGACCAATTGAATTTTGGTTTTACGCCATAACCATATCAGCTGATATCTGAAGTGCGAGTAAGAGGGTAAAAAAAAAAATTTTGTTCGCAGTCAACGTTTTGGCATAAGTGTAGAATATGAACCATTTAGCTATGTAAAAACCAAATATGTGGGTCGATAGAACTTCTCATGCTGATTTAAACTGTACTAAGATTACTTGGCGGAAAAATATAAATAAGATATACAAGTTTAAATTAAATTTTTTATTTTTTTTTTTTTTAATATTAAAATCTTATGAATTACATAACCGATTCAAAAACTAATGATGCCAAAATAAAGACAATGGCGCGTATTCATAGTCCAGCAACTACGTCGAAACTAACAAAGTTGCAACTTAAATTTATGTACCAACCTCTATTCATAGTCGCATTTCAGACTTATACTAACTAGTTTCGACTTAGTTTACGATATAGCAAAACGAGTGTGAAAATGTATCGATATTTTGGAAAAATTAAATTTTTATTAAATAATGTCAAGTTTGATCATCCGTTTATGTAATTTTTATTTTCATTGCATGATTATGCAAAAGAATAAGGCATTATTTTCTTGTTAAATGTGTGAAATAGCCAGACCAACCGCAGTGATGTGAAGTCGATGTTTATCGAAAGCATGCTGTGAAGCATACAAATAGTAGATATCTAAATGTTATGCACAAATTTACTTTAAAAGAACTAGCGTGAAACTGACTTATTATTTGAGAATTTATCAAAATTATTCTAATTATAAAATTGTGATGTAGCTTTATTCGAATTGTAATACGCATTTAATTTCATCTTCCGATTAAAATGAATCGATCTTTGTAAAATTTAATTGGAGATTATTCAATATTATCAAAATCACCCTCTACCAACTTAATTCTTACATATTTCGTCTGTTTCCCTTAATTTAATAAAATACTTCTTCCTAGTTACGACTTAGTTGCAGCTGCCAGAAAAAAGTCGAAACTAAGGCGACTATGAATATCTTTAGTTGTGACTTAGAATAGTTTCGACTTAGTTGAGTACTAAATATGACTATGAATATGCGCCAATTAATTTATCTTTCAGTTGATGTTCATAATTTATATGCCTTTTCTCCTATGTAAACCCCAAGTTAGTCATATTTAGTTTACAACTAAGTCGAAACTATTCTGAGTAAAGCCCAAAATACAATAACGCAATGGCAGTGGCAGCGGCAGTTTTTCGAAATCAGCTGTTTTTTAGAAAGTGTGGTGTC
>NW_023459252.1:32193-34536 GCF_013731165.1 Rhagoletis pomonella | reverse complement strand
AAAGAAAAGAAGAGATATTACTGGAAAATTACGTCTAGAAATGTTGCGTCACAGTCTATATTTAAAAAATTGCAGGTTTTTGTAAGTATTTCGCGAAAATATCAACCAAAAAAAAACAGAAAATACCAGTTCCAAGTAAATTTTTAGACGCCAAATGAATTGAAATATCACGACCAAGTGTGCAGAAGTGTAATCGTCATGTAATCGTTGCTTCATGACGATAACTATGACTCAAATATGATTGGACGACCAATGAGCAGAAAGCCTAAGTCGAACCTAGTTAGTAGAAGTCTGAAATGCGACTATGAATAGAGGTAAATTTTAAGTTGGTACTTAAATTTAAGTTGCAACTTTGTTAGTTTCGACTTAGTTGGTGGACTATGAATACGCGCCATAGTCTTTATTTTGGCATCATTAGTTTTCGAATCGGTTATGTAGTTCATAAGATTTTAATATTAAAAAAAAATTAAAGAATTTAATTTAAACTTTTATATCGTATTTATATATTTGCGAAAAGTAGTCTTAGTACAGTTGAAATCAGCATGAGAAATTCTATCGACCCACATTTTTGGTTTTTACATAGCTAACTGGTTCATATTCTACACTTATACCAAAATGTTGGCTGCGAACAAAATTTTTTTTTTGGAACCTCTGGCAACACGTTCTTACTCGCACTTCAGATATCAGCTGATATGGTTATGGCGTAAAACCAAAATTCAATTGGTCTCTGTTGCTATGGTTGTGGCTATTGCGTTATGGTGTGGCACCACTAATCGAATACAGTGTGGCCATAAGGTTGGTTGGAACAGCTGTTTTATATGATTATAGGTTTGTCACTACTAATTTAACCTTCATAAACGCGCCCATAGAGTAGTGGAAATAGAGACGAAACTATCGATAGTCATAAAGACTATCGATGGCCGCTACAACTATCGATAGTAACAACCTAAAAACGAAACTATCGCACGGTTGCCACAGTTGGTGGTTTCCAATGAGGGTAGCCAACTGCTTTTTGATAATTCCCCTATTTCGACAATGAAATTCCCCGCTTTTCTCCGAAATTTCGTAAAATTCCTCACGCATAGATATTTCTTTATTTACAAAAAAAAAGTGTATGTCTTTTGATATATTGCTGGTCTATCTCTTTATTTTATTAATATGTATTCAAAAACCAAACAAACGCTTAAAAAGTTAGTTTAAAAATAAAGAATAAAAAGATACATATAATACTTACATACATACATTGGTCGAAAAAATTTAGTCGACCCAAATTTTGACCAGTTTTCACAATTATTAATTTTGTTTGTTATTTAATTTGAGCTATATTTTTAATATAGTTCATTCTTTCACAAAACCCATATAAATCCAAGTTTCAACCTTTACGCAATATTTAAAAAATAATTCAACAAACTTTCGTAAAAGTTTCGAGCTTCTCAATTAGATTTTCTAGAAAGATTTTCGAAAGTTTTTTACCGCATTCAATTCCAGTATAATAAAAAGAAAGTTTCAAATGGCTGAAAATTAGTTAACACCTTCCTCACAAAAAACAGTTCAAACCCCCCTTTTCCACGTAAACTAAAATTCCCCACAAAAAACGATCCTTTCCCCAATTCCCCACGCAAATCGGGGATATTCCCACGAGTTGGCTTCCCTGTTTCCAATCAAACTTGGTAGTTTTTCTCGCTGATTTGTGTTTTAATTAGAAATAAGCGCATTTTTTCTTTACAAAGGCATTGTGGAATGCCGAATGCCAAAAATTAATAAATGATTTTTTCAAATTCCTATTTTTATTGCAACATGTGCATATAAAATACATATAAAAAGTTAATATCCCAACAAGCATTTCAGAAAATGCTTTAAAAAATTACCTAAAGCAAGTTTGCTATAATAAGCGTTTTAATTATTAGGTCTATTTAAAGTTTTTTTCAAATAAACCTTTAATAAGTGTTGAAGGCAAATGTTTGTAAATCACTTAAACTTAAAAATTAAATGCGTTTTTTCAATTGTAAGTAACATGTTTACGTTTTTTAAAATATATTTCAATCATAATTAGTTAAAGAAAAAAACAAAATCAATGCGATAGAAATGGGCAGAAATGCCGCGTTTAAAAAGTGAAAAAGGTATAAGGAAATTATATGTACATACATTTTTAAATAAATTGCCAATCAAGGAACTGCTGCGCTAATCGGTGGATCATTCGGGCCTTCAAATGATGAGTTCTCCTTATCCTTGCTTACTATTACATTCTATTAAAAATGTATTAAATTTTCGGAAACCTTCATAAGTGAGAATGCGGCGATGAAGCGGAATATATAGCTGCATCGAAGTCGTTTTTCAAATTTG
>NW_023459252.1:30429-32093 GCF_013731165.1 Rhagoletis pomonella | reverse complement strand
CGATATAGCAAAACGAGTGTGAAAATGTATCGATATTTTGGAAAAATTAAATTTTTATTAAATAATGTCAAGTTTGATCATCCGTTTATGTAATTTTTATTTTCATTGCATGATTATGCAAAAGAATAAGGTATCATTTTCTTGTTAAATGTGTGAAATAGCCAGACCAACCGCTGTGATGTGAAGTCGATGTTTATCGAAAGCATGCTGTGAAACATACAAATAGTAGATATCTAAATGTTATGCACAAATTTACTTTAAAAGAACTAGCGTGAAACTGACTTATTATTTGAGAATTTATCAAAATTATTCTAATTATAAAATTGTGATGTCGCTTTATTCGAATTGTAATACGCGTTTAATTTCATCTTCCGATTAAAATGGATCGATCTTTGTAAATTTTAATTGGAGATTATTCAATATTATCAAAATCACCCTCTACCAACTTAATTCTTACATATTTCATCTGTTTTTCCTTAATTTAATAAAATACTTCTTCCTAGTTACGACTTAGTTGCAGCTGCAGCCGAAACTAAATTTTAAAAACATTTTTTAAAAATACTTCATAATAAATGCAACAGAAATTTATTTTATTAAAAAAGTACAAGTTAGTGGCTTTAATTTGATGTACATATTTTATTACGATACGCTGTTGGGGTTTAAGAACTTACAGGTCTATTCTGCGCTGGTAATAAGCATTTTGTAACGCGTAAATAAAGTTCCTGTAAATTTTTAAACCCTTTTCACATTCTGTGTTCTCTTGTAATCGGTAAAAATTTTTACTAACTCATGAGCTGGTAACAAAGTATTGTCCCGTGAAATATGCAATGCCAGAATTTCCACAATTCTTCATAGCTGAATTGCTGAATATCTTAACTGCGTTACCAACGTACCTAGAATCGCGGTGACAAGAACTGGCAACATTTTTTGGTAATAAAATTTCCCGGTTACAAAATCTTCTGTAACGTGCCGAATTGACCTGTTAGTGTTGATTTAGTTATAGTAAATATGTTCTGCGCAAATATCCTACGATACTACACATTTTTCGCGACTTGAGCCGCGTCTGGCAACACCGGCATTGTTGATTACGAAATATCAGCGGTTTATGGTTATGATACCTATAATCGGTGATAGTTAATGTGGTTACGGTTATGGCTATGGCGTTATGGTATGTCACCACTAATTCAACCTTTAGCTGTTGCCTAACCGTTGACTATTTGTCTTACGCTGCTTTTACATAATACAATTTGAGACAAGATAATAGAGAAAGAAGTGCGATTCATAAAACGTTGCAAAGTAGCATTTTTGGCGAAATGGCAATGTTGCGAACAAAGTTGTATGAACGACCTATAGCAACTCCAGATTGCAAATATACATTTATTTAAAAATGCCACGCGTTAGAGAAAAAGAAAAGTTTTTACAATTATATTTCGAAGCAGCCTTAACTGATATACTTTTTCCTGATGTATTTGAAGACAATAAAAAAATATGTATGTATGTCGCAGTTTTGTCGCAAGAAAGTTTCCATACAAAAGTAATCAGCTGTGTCGCAAGGTGGCAAATTTTGCGATAAATGCGACATTTGCCACAATTCTGCGACGTTTCATGAAACCCACGTATGTATTAGTTGTCAAATTGTTGAGTAAAGTAGGCAGGCGCCCAGA
>NW_023459252.1:26462-30329 GCF_013731165.1 Rhagoletis pomonella | reverse complement strand
TTTTTTTGCGGCAATTCGACGTTTATAGGAGAGAGCGTGCCGAGGAAAGGAGAGGGGAACCGAGTTGCTCATGGTTGAGCGCTTTGTGTAAATGAAACGAGCAACACCAAGTGGGAACATGAAACTTCCAGTCGACAAAAGTTTCCGCGTATAAACGCAGACTAAGTACCAACTTAAAGTTTAGTTTGAGCTGTAGTTGCAATCATGTGGGGTGTTCACAGTTCGTTCCAAATTGTGTCTGAAAATGTAGACGTCTACATTTTGAGACATATTTAGCATCAAACTGTGAGCACCGCTTTCTAGCAGTCGTCGCAAAATCGTCTCAAAACTTTGCTGGTGTTGCCAGACATTTCTTCTTTGCGTGCTTTTTTATATGTCGCCTTTCGATTTTGTTTCTGAAAAATTGTAATTATTTAACTTTATTACCAATTCCTAATATTTGTTATTTCTTTTCATTGATTTGTTTCTTTTCATCAGAAATTGCGCTCAAATTAAATGCAAATACAGAAAACGTGCCCAATAAATAAAAAAAATGCGATTAGTATTGCCATAATGCAACCCTGCTGCGAGGTTGCAAAATGTAGACGTGTAAAAAACATACCTTTGAGTGTGACAAATTGTAGACGGCGTCGTTTTCCAATTTTGTATGGGAAACAACAACACCACAGATTTTACGGTTAGAAAACGTCTTAAAATGTAGGCGTCTACATTTTGAGACACTATTTGGAACGAACTGTGAACACCCCAATGGTGAAATAAAAACAAGGTGATGTCTGTTGGGGGGTGTTTGTTGTAATTTTGACAAATTAGGTAGCCCCGTTCTGAATGATGCCCTCTTGGTCAAAAACTACACTAGAAAAATCGTTTTAGGTATTGTGCTGAAAACGTAAGAGTGAACATCACTGTCCTTGATATTTCTGTTTAGTTGTGACTTTTCTACTTAATATTTTTCCAAAATTTGTGATTTGTGTGTATATTCAACATTTCAACATATTCAACATTTAAAAAAAAAACTTCATAATAAATGCAACAGAAATTTATTTTATTAAAAAAGTACAAGTTAGAGGCTTTAATTTGATGTACATATTTTGTTACGATACGCTGTTGGGGTTTAAGAACTTACAGGTCTATTCTGCGCTGGTTATAAGCATTTTGTAACCCGTAAATAAAGTTCCTGTAAATTTTTAAACCTTTTTCACATTCTGTGTACTCATGAGCTGGTAACAAAGTATTGTCCCGTGAAATATGCAATGCCAGAATTTCCACAATTCTTCATAGCTGAATTGCTGAATATCTTAACTGCGTTACCAACGATATAGAATCGCGGTGACAAGAACTGGCAACATTTTTTGGTAATAAAATTTCCCGGTTACAAAATCTTCTGTAACGTGCAGAATTGACCTGTTAGTATTAATTTAGTGGTAGTAAATAAGTTCTGCGCAAATATCCTACGATACTACACATTTTTCGCGACTTGTGCCGCGTCTGGCAACACCGGCATTGTTGACTACGATATATCAGCGGTTTATTGTTATGATACCTATAATCGGTGATAGTTAATGTAGTTACGGTTATGGGAATGGTTATGGCTATGGCGTTATGGTATGTCAACACTAATTCAACCTTAAGACGTAGCTGTTGCCTAACCGTTGACTATTTGTCTTACGCTGCTTTTACATAATATAATTTGAGACAAGATAATAGAGAAAGTATTGCGATTCATAAAACGTCGCAAAGTAGCATTTTTGGCGAAATGGCAATGTTGCGAACAAAGTTGTATGAACGACCTATCCCAACTCCAGATTGCAAATATACATTTATTTAAAAATGCCACGCGTTAGAGAAAAAGAAAAGTTTTTACAATTATATTTCGAAGCAGCCTTAACTGATATACTATTTCCTGATGTATTTGAAGACAATAAAAAAATATGAAGGTCGCAGTTTTGTCGCAAGAAAGTTTCCATACAAAAGTAATCAGCTGTTTCGCAAGGTGGCAAATTTTGCGATAAATGCGACATTTGCCACAATTCTGCGACGTTTCATGAATCCCACCTATGTATTAGTAGTCAAATTGTTGAAAAAGTAGGCGCCCAGACAATTATAAAGACAATACACTTTTCAGCAACCGCCGTTGGTGTCGTTTGGAGTGAACTTCATATAATTTACTAAAATATCCAAACACAATCTGCAATTTTTTGTGATATTGTCTTGTCCCTTTTACACAAATTAACCAAGAAGTGACCGAATTGTCCAATTTACTGTCCAATTCACTGCCTTCGAAAAAGCAAAGGCGGTTGCGAAGACAATGAGAGAAGTGTGAATATATTAGTAAAAATTGTGATAGTAATGCAACTGTCTCCGCAAAATTCTCCTATGTAAGCCCCAAGTTAGGCGCATATTCATAGTCATATTTAGTTTACAACTAAGTTGAAACTATTCTGAGTAAAACCCAAAATCCAATAACGCAATGGCACTGGCAGCCGCAGTTTTTCGAAATCAGCTGTTTTTTAGAAAGTGTGGTGTCCAATGAAGCAACTCACAATACAGCAGGGGCAGCTAGCAGTACTGCTCAGTTTAGCGCAAATTCTAAATTAACTGCCACTGCCTTCATCGCAGCAAACTTCGCATATCGGATTTGACATAAATTAAACGCAGCCAACTTCTGTTTATAACATTGAAGCCCAAAAGGCAACGACAAAAATGTAAACAAACAAAAGGGAAAGGCAAAAAAAGCCAATATTAGCAGTTACAGCTGATTTTAAAACTGTCACTTCAACTGCGCTATTGTATTTTGGGCTTTACTACATAACTATTAATAGTCGTCTTAAAGCTTTGTCTAGTCTAGAATTAACTTAATTTAGCTTACCGTAAGAAATAATCAATGATTACTCAACACGTCAACTTTTGCCAAGAGCGGAACTATTTTGGTTTTGTATTTTCTATTTCAGCTGTTTAACAGTTCGCCGCGTAAAATGCCACATCAAAAAATTTCATGCAAACAAAAATGTTTGCGTTCATTTATTTTTAAGATATACAAAAACGAAAGTGTGGCATGCCTTATTCTCTCACCGGTCTCAATTTCCGTAAGGCCGTAATTTAAGAACCACACAGGTTTTTAAGTTTCTTACAGTAAGTTAATTTTTAACTAACCGCCAATATAGATTCTCATATAATAGGTTGGCCAAAATGTTAAGTTAAATTAAGTTACAGAAATTAAGTCTAGACTAACTGAGCTTTTAGTTTCGACTTATCTTGCTAAGTGGTAATTTACATACGGCGATTTTTTTGCGGCAATTCGACGTTTATAGGAGAGAGCGTGCCGAGGAAAGGAGAGGGGAACCGAGTTGCTCATGGTTGAGCGCTTTGTGTAAATGAAACGAGCAACACCAAGTGGGAACATGAAACTTCCAGTCGACAAAAGTTTCCGCGTATAAACGCAGACTAAGTACCAACTTAAAGTTTAGTTTGAGCTGTAGTTGCAATCATGTGGGGTGTTCACAGTTCGTTCCAAATTGTGTCTGAAAATGTAGACGTCTACATTTTGAGACATATTTAGCATCAAACTGTGAGCACCGCTTTCTAGCAGTCGTCGCAAAATCGTCTCAAAACTTTGCTGGTGTTGCCAGACATTTCTTCTTTGCGTGCTTTTTTATATGTCGCCTTTCGATTTTGTTTCTGAAAAATTGTAATTATTTAACTTTATTACCAATTCCTAATATTTGTTATTTCTTTTCATTGATTTGTTTCTTTTCATCAGAAATTGCGCTCAAATTAAATGCAAATACAGAAAACGTGCCCAATAAATAAAAAAAATGCGATTAGTATTGCCATAATGCAACCCTGCTGCGAGGTTGCAAAATGTAGACG
>NW_023459252.1:22868-26362 GCF_013731165.1 Rhagoletis pomonella | reverse complement strand
TTTCTACACAAAAAAGTAACCAAATGACGATTTCAAAACAGCAAGCGTCTTACAATGTTGGGGGCTTCGATTCATGAAGCTGTTATGATTAGGCGAAAACACAATTATGAATTGTAATGTACAGAGCATCAGTCAAATACATGTGTTAGGCATAAAAGCTTCATACTTTAGTATGCCGAAACGATTACACAGCTATGATTAGGCGCTTAATGTGCGGATTGCCTAACAGAGCTTTAAGACGACTATTAATAGCTACAGCAGTAAAACCCAAAATACAATAGCGCAGTTGCAGCGACAGTTTTAAAATCAGCTGTTACTGCTAATATTGGCAGTCACTGCCGCAGCAAACACAATACAGCGTTGAAAGTGACTGCTTTTTTTGACTTTCCCTTTTGTTTGTTTACATTTTTGTCGTTGCCTTTTGGGCTTCAGTGGCATAAACAGAAGTTGGCTGCGTTTCATTTATGTCAAATCCGACATGCAAAGTTTGCTGCGATGAAGGCAGTGGCAGTGAATTTAGAATTTGCGCTAAACTGAGCAGTACTGCTAGCTGCCACTGCTGTATTGTGAGTCGCTTCATTGGATACCACACTTTTTAAAAAACAGCTGATTTCGAAAAACTGCCGCTGTCACTGCCGCTACTCAGAATAGTTTTGACTTAGTTGAAAACTAAATATGACCATGAATATGCGCCTAACTTGGGGTTTACATAGGAGAATTTTGCGGTGACAGTTGCAATACTCTCACAATTTTTACTAATATATTCACACTTCTCTCATTGTCTTCGCAACCGCCTTTGCTTTTTCGAAGGCAGTGAATTGGACAGTAAATTGGACAATTCGGTCACTTCATGGTTAATTTGTGGAAAAGAGACAAGACAATATCACAAAAAATTGCAGAATTATAAAAAATTGATTTGTGATTGGATATTTTAGTAAATTATATGAAGTCCACTCCAAAGGACACCAACGGCGGTTGCTGAAAAGTGTATTGTCTTTATAATTGTCTGGGCGCCTACTTTTTTTGGGATTCATGAAACGTCGCACAATTGTGGCAAATGTCGCATTTATCGCAAAATTTGCCACCTTGTGGGACAGCTGATTACTTTTGTATGGAAACTTTCTTGCGACAAAACTGCGACATACATATTTTTTTATTGTCTTAAAATACATCAGGAAAAAGTATATCAGTTAAGGCTGCTTCGAAATATAATTATAAAAACTTTTCTTTTTCTCTAACGCGTGGCATTTTTAAATAAATGTATATTTGCAATCTGGAGTTGCGATAGGTCGTTCATACAACTTTGTTCGCAACATTGCCATTTCGCCAAAAATGCTACTTTGCAACGTTTTATGAATCGCACTACTTTCTCTATTATCTTGTCTCAAATTGTATTATGTGAAAGCAGCGTAAAACAAATAGTCAACGGTAAGGCAACAGCTACGTCTTAAGGTTGAATTAGTGGTGACATACCATAACGACATAGCCATAACCGTAACCACATTAACTATCACCGATTATAGGTATCATAACCTTAAACCGCTGATATTTCGTAGTCAACAATGCCGGTGTTGCCAGACGCGCCTCAAGTCGCGAAAAATGTGTAGTATCGTAGGATATTTGCGCAGAACATATTTACTATCACTAAATCAACACTAACAGGTCAATTCTGCACGTTACAAAAGATTTTGTAACCGGGAAATTTTATTACCAAAAAATATTGCCAGTTCTTGTCACCGCGATTCTAGGTACGTTGGTAACGCAGTTAAGATATTCACCAATTCAGCTATGAAGAATTGTGGAAATTCTGGCATCACATATTTCACGGAACAATACTTTGTTACCAGCTCATGAGTTAGTAAAGAAATTTACCGATTACGAGAGTACACAGAATGTGAAAAAGGTTTAAAAATTTACAGGAACTTTATTTACGGGTTACAAAATGCTTATAACCAGCGCAGAATAGACCTGTAAGTTCTTAAACCCCAACAGCGTATCGTAATAAAATATGTACATCAAATTAAAGCCACTAACTTGTACTTTTTTAATAATATAAATTTCTGTGGCTTTTATTATGTAGTTTTATTAAAAAATGTTCTTTATGAAAAAATACTTTTTTCTCGTTTTTTTTGTATTTATAGATTAAAAATATAAAAGGCATATAAATTATGAACATCAACTGAAAGATAAATTATTTGGCGCATATTCATACTCAACTAAGTCCAAGCAATTCTAAGTCACAACTAAAGCTATTCATAGTCGCCTTAGTTTCGACTTTTCAGGCTAAGTACCAACTTAAAATTTAGTTTCGGCCGCAGCGGCAACTAAGTCGTAACTAGGAAGAAGTATTTTATCAAATTAAGGGAAAACAGACGAAATAAGTAAGAATTAAGTTGGTAGAGGGTGATTTTGAATATAATAATTGAATAATCTCCAATAAAAATTTACAAAGATCGATCCATTTTAATCGGAAAATTTCTTAAATGCCAGGAACTGCATCTTTATCTTTAGGCTAATTACTCACGGGAAACCGGAATACCTATATGAAAACCTGATATTTTCTAAATGCTCTCGATCTTTAACCCTAGTTTTGCCCAAGTTCAACTACTTATGCTCTTCCCGACTGTTTTTCGTTAAGGCTGTTAGACTTTGGTACTCCCTTCCTCAGTCGCTAAGGAAGTCATTGTCTAGAGGCAGCTTCAAGAAACATATACTTCAGTATTTCTCTAATTAAAATTTCTTGAAAACGTGGTTATTGACTATTGCAAGCTAAATTATGTTTATTCATGTTTATTTCTTTTTCTAATTAATGTTTTAAATTATTAAATATTTCATCTGTGTATTTTTAATTGTTAATGTATATAATTTCTTATATATACATCGTTTTACAAGAAAAGAATATATCTTAATGTACTAATTAACATTAAATAATTAAATAAATTAAATTAAATTAAATTAAATAAAGCTACAATACAATTTTATAATTGGAATAATTTAGATAAATTCTCAAATAATAAGTCAGTTTCACGCTAGTTCTTTTAAAGTAAATTTTTGCATAACATTTAGATATCCACTATTTGTATGTTTCACAGCATGCTTTCGATAAACATCGACTTCACATCACTGAGTTTGTTCTGGCTATTTCACACAATTAACAAGAAAATGATACCTTATTCTTTTGCATAATCATGCAATGAAAATAAAAATTACATAAAGGGATGATCAAACTTGGCATTATTTAATAAAAATGTAATTTTTCCAAAATATCGTAAAGAAAAATCAATACATTTTCACACTCGTTTTTCTATATAGTAAACTAAGGCTATCTGCACACTTGTCGTCCAATCATAGTTGCGTTATCGTCTCGCCCTGAAATTTTGAGCCGAGCACATGCATTTCAAAGGAGATCTGCACACTTGTCGTTATCGGCTAGTTATCGGCAAATCCTAGAAGATGCAGAAACGGATAAGTACGGCACTGTCGTTTGCTAATCG
>NW_023459252.1:21651-22768 GCF_013731165.1 Rhagoletis pomonella | reverse complement strand
TTTATCTAAATTATTCCAATTATAAAATTGTATTGTAGCTTTATTTAGTTTAATTTAATTCAATTTAATTATTTAATGTTAATTAGTACATTAAGATATAATCTTTTCTTGTATAACGATGTATATATAAGAAATTAAATATATTAACAATTAAAAATACACAGATAAAATATTTAATAATTTAAAACATTAATTAGAAAGAGAAGAAAAATAAACATGAATAAACACAATTTAGCTTGCAATAGTCAATAACCACGTTTTCAAGAAATTTTAATTAGAGAAATACTGAAGTATATGTTTCTTGAAGCAGCCTCTAGACAATGACTTCCTTAGCGACTGAGGAAGGGAGTTCCAAAGTCTAACAGCGTTAACGAAAAACAGTCGGGAAGAGCATAAGTAGTTGAACTTGGGCAAAACTAGCGTTAAAGAGCGAGAGCATTTAGAAAATATCAGTTTTTCATATAGGTATTCCGGTTTCCCATGAGTAATTAGCTTAAAGATAAAGATGCAGGTGCAGGCATTTAAGAAATTTTGTAAGTCGCAGCCAAGTATCGAGTTTCTCAACAAAGAAAGATGGTCAAACTTCTTCAGACCGTATACGTATCTCGTGGCAAAATTAAATTATTCGAATTGTAATACGCATTTAATTTCATCTTCCGATTAAAATGGATCGATCTTTGTAAATTTTAATTGGAGATTATTCAATTATTATATTCAAAATCACCCTCTACCAATTTAATTCTTACTTATTTCGTCTGTTTTCCCTTAATTTGATAAAATACTTCTTTCTAGTTACGACTTAGTTGCAGCTGCGGCCGAAACTAAATTTTAAGTTGGTACTTAGCCTGAAAAGTCGAAACTAAGGCGACTATGAATAGCTTTAGTTGTGACTTAGAATTGCTTCGACTTAGTTGAGTACTAAATATGACTATGAATATGCGCCAATTAATTTATCTTTCAGTTGATGTTCATAATTTATATGCCTTTTATAATTTTAATCTATAAATACAAAAAAAAAACGAGAAAAAATACTTTTTTCTCGTTTTTTTTTTGTATTTATAGATTAAAATTATAAAAGGCATATAAATTATGAACATCAACTGAAAGATAAATTAAT
>NW_023459252.1:19069-21551 GCF_013731165.1 Rhagoletis pomonella | reverse complement strand
CAGCGTGGCGATGTAGGTCCGCATATGACCCAACCGAGACGCGTATGTACAGCGCACGGTTGCTTAGGCCCACCAGTGATAGTTTCACCCAGGAGAAGCATGCCCATGATGTCCGCTCCAATGAGTACATCGATGCTTCCTGGCGTGTGAAATGTTGGATCAGCCAGTGGTATGTTGTGTAAGTGTTTGTACCCGCTCGTGTCAATTGGACATGCGGGAATCGTCGAAGTTATACTAGGCAAAATGTGCGCATCAAAACGGCACTCAAATTCTACATCGTGATATGACCGCATCACCAGAGTCGTCTGTCCGCGCGAAGAAGTTGCCCTCTGTGAACCAATACCTTCTACCGTCAATGTGTAATGCCTTCTGTGGAGATTCAAACGCTTAAAAATGGCTCCGTAATGAAGCTTACCTGTGAACCCATGTCACACAAGAGACGACACGATACTTCCCCTCCACACCCATTTACGATGGGCGCCTTGGCAGTGGCTAGTAGGACGATTCCTTCGGATTGCGCCAGGAGAGACTTGACAGCATCCAGACGGGGCAGGACCTGAGGCGCAGTAGCGCTGGTTGATGGAGATTGTTGCTCGAGTACGGACACTGGTCGCGCTACTGAGCTGGTGTTTGTAGGTAACCGCTCGCCTTGCGGAGCTTCCTTACAAAGCAAGGTGCTGTGTTTCTGCTTACAGTTGTTGCAATTCAACGAGTTACACTCACGGGCCGAGTGACCTGGTCCCAAGCAGTTGAAGCATAACGTTGCTTGGCGTACCCAGTACAAACGTTGAACCAGACTTAATGCTCGAAATTGAGGGCATCTTGATATACGATGTTGCTCGGCGCATCGTGGGCAGGTCATTGCTGATCTCATGTTGGCGCTTGAAGATTTGGGCATCACCATATGTGACTGTGCGGTACGAAATGCTGCCGAGTGCCTGGGCGGTACGGTAGAGCTGCTCCTTAAAGTGTCAGCATAGGTCTCAATCTCCTCAAGTATTTTCTGCAGATGCGGCAGAGTGTCTGAATGACTCAGAACGGTCCAGTGCGTGACCGCCGATGTTGGAAATTTACGGATAACAATAGGATAAACGATGGCGTCCCAATGGTCGGTGGCCAAGCCCATCACGTTAAGTGCACGTAAGGTACTGCGTACTACATCGATTACATTCCGAACATTGCGTTGCGTAAGTGCTGGGTGTTCAGGCAAGTCCAACAACCGATTCACATGTGACTCAACCCAACGCCTGGGATTGTCGTACCTCCTCTTCAATTCCGCCCATAGTTGGTCGTAGCCTCCAGTGTATATGCCGCCAACCATTGGCACCGCTTGCGCATCGACGCACTGCCTTAGCCGGCTGATTTTGTAAGTGTCGTCAAGATCAGTGCGATTATGTACCATCGACTCGAAGATGTCCTTAAACACCAACCAATTTTCCTGTCGGCCATCGAACGTGGGGAGTTTGACGGGATCTAATCGGTGTTCACCTTGGCACCGGCTAGATGCAGAGGGCGCAGTGGCATTTGAGCCAGCACGCATGCGTTGCAATTTGGTGACAGCACTACCATAAGACACCTCCACTTGCGCTAGTAGCTCCTCATGAGCGTCCAATTCTTCGTCAGTGGCTCCGGCCACTAGCGCGATATGATTGTCCATGAAGCGATTATAGTGCCCGGTTAGAGTGCTGATGATGTGCTCCACTTGCACCTCATCCGCGGTATAACCTTCGGTTTCCACCTCCGCCCTGATGCGTAGTATAGAACTCCTCGCCGCTCTTCTTATATTCATTGCAGCCATAGTTCCGCGGTTAGAATCGCGAAGGTAAACTAGTTTTATTTTACAGCGTAGATTATACGAAACTTTGACAATAAAAAACCGCGCTTTCAGTCCTCACAGGAGGCACCAAAAATATGTACGATAAAAGCAACTGAAAACCGATTACGTTTGTACACACCGACCAGCGGGAATATAATGGCCCTTATTTATTTGCAAATTCGTCTTTTATAGAAGGCTACAAACGGTACAATAGCGTGATTTGTTAACGTTAGATTTTATGATGTTTACAGGTTCAAGAATATTATATATAAAGATGGAAGTATGTATGTATGTATGCAAAACATAAATAATTATACCACACTGTCTCGTCCTCGATATCAATACTTGTAGTAACGTCAGTTGCTAGATCTAACCACAACATTTCACAATTCTAAAAGAATTTTTTAGTTTCGTACCAGATAGCAACCCTTACCCGACAGCCATCTTGTTCTTCATTACGTTTTGTTGTGTAGATCAAATCACACGCGTTTTTTATTACTTAAACAAATATTGAAAATTTATGCTCAAATTTTATGCAAAGAAATGAATTCTTCACAAACAATAATGGAGGATGCTTTGCGTAGAATTGCACAACTAGAAAGGGATGCGGAAAGGCGTAGAAGCGATCGCCATACAAAGCACCGAAGTCGGCAAATGAAGCGTCAC
>NW_023459252.1:15505-18969 GCF_013731165.1 Rhagoletis pomonella | reverse complement strand
TTTGTAAATATTTCGCGAACATATCAACCAAGCCGCTGTGGTGTAGTGGTAAGCAGTGCGCACTTCCACTCCACAGCACTTGGGTTCAAGCCCTGGTCAAAGCAACCCCGCAAAAAAAAATAATGAAACAAGTTTTTTCTTAACAGCGGTCGTCCCTCGGCAGGCAATGGCAAACCTCCGAGGGTACTTCTGCCATGAAAAATAGCTTCTCATAAAAATACAATCGCCGTTCGGAGTCGGCGTAAAACTGTAGGTCCCTCCGC
Organism: Rhagoletis pomonella; assembly: GCF_013731165.1. NCBI lineage: Eukaryota > Metazoa > Arthropoda > Insecta > Diptera > Tephritidae > Rhagoletis > Rhagoletis pomonella. Next base: position 18,706 of record NW_023459252.1, on the reverse strand, counting down.
TTTGTGTGACAACATCAAGGCGCACGCCACAAATCGGAGGAGAAGCTCGGCAAAACACTAACATATGTGTAAGCGTCAGTCTGTTATTATTTTTATCAACTAGAAAAACAGAAAATATCTGCTCCAAGTGAATTTTTTTACGCCAAATGAATCACGACCGAGTGTGCGAAAGTGTAGTCGTAATGTAATGATTGCGACGATGAAAAACTATGATTGGACGACCAATGAGCAGAAAGCCTTAGGGCCGGTTTCTCCATCTCTGGTTAACACTAACTCCCCGGTTAAACATTGTTATCGACGTTCTAACTCCATGCATATAACAGGGAGTCGATAAGGTCGGTAACGATGTTTAACGGGGGATTAGTGTTAACCGGAGATAGAGAAACCGGCCCTTAGGGCCGGTTGTTCAATGTCTGGTTATCACTACCACTACACTATCGACGATTTCGACATCATGCATATAGCATGTGATCGATAAAGCAGTAGTTGTGCTTAACCGGAGCTTCTACCTCCGATTTGTGCTAATCAGACATTGAACAACCGGCCCTTAGTGAAAAATGTGCATGTATTGCTATTGCCATGACAGTATTGTCCGATGTAAACCCGAATACGGCTTTCCGACGACACCCTATTTATGTAGTTCACTCTCTCATTCGGAATTCGCACTCCAATTACATTTCGAATTACGTAATTCGCCATTCAAAATTTTGAGAGCGAATTACTTCATTTGTTGGTGATTCAGATCAGGGATGAAAAAGTAGGTACAATTGTACCTTTTTCCGACGTTTGATGACTTAAAGGTACATTAGGTACAGTCAGTAGATTTTAGGTACAATTATTATTATTGACCCATATTCGCTTTTTGATTTCTGGAAATATGTTTAAAATGCTTTTGAAGTTACTTACGGCAATTTGATTATTTTCTCTAGATTGTTGCACCTATTAAAAGGAATCGGATAAACTAGCAGACTTTTCGTTTTGTTGCTGGATAAAGAAGTATACTTCGCAAAATGTGTTTTTTGTATTTTTCGCCAATATTTTTCAGTAGTCAAAACTAGACATAAAAAACGCTTCTCCGATTCCCATTAGACTATAGTCTATAGATATAGGCTCAATTACAAAAAAAAACCTAATCATGTTTAAAGTACATCCATCCTTTTTATTCATGTTTTAAATAAAATTTATAAAAAAAACTACAAATGAATAATGTAACTTTTTTTAGGTACAATCTGTCTCATTTAGGTACATTTATTTTATGATATTAGGTACAATCTGAAATTTAAATTTTTCATCCCTGATTCAGATCCAATTACCATGCGAAGTACGAACAAATCGATGCCGTTTCTAATTTTTATCGGAAATTTATCGAACTAGCTCACAAATCAAAACTTGCATTTTTCTGAATACGAAAAGCAAAGCTTATAAATTTGTATATCCCTAATTGAAAACGGAAACTTAAACAAAAACAAAACACACGAGACAGAGAACTGTGAAATCGAATTAAGAATGTGCTTGTGGGAATGGTGTAATTCGCGATCGTAATTGGTGCAGCGAACAAAGTAATTCAGGATGGCGCACAGTGTAAGATTTGACCCATCTAGCTGCTTTTAATTCTGTAATTCGAAAACTATTGAAGATAGATGAACGAAATTTTTCACAAGGTACGTTATAAGATGGGCGAAGCTTTTTACAAAAAATTGGTCATTTAGAGTGACTGTCAAGCCACCCTATTTATATAACTGAAATTTTTAAAAAAGCAAAAACTGAAATATTTAACTAACTATAAAGGCTAAAATGTCCAAAATTGATATTTAGAATTTCCCTATAACAAGCTATTGTAAACTGACAGAAATGGACTTAAAAATAAATATATATTTTTTTAAATTATGGGCGTGGAAAATATCGATAAAAAAGTCAAGTTGGGTCAAAAAACTCCGTTACAAGTTCAATATTTATTGCTATATTTACAAAAATGGGATACCACTGGAAAGGTAATGAATCAGGCTTTCTCTACTCAAAGCGAAAATACAAAAATTTGTTTCGGTCGAGATAAAATGCAAATGAATTATTCGAAGAAAATAAAATTCCTAGTAGGCCTGAAAAAAGAAAATTTCATCCAAACCTGCACTTTCCAGCAGCTAAAATTGTGTTGTTTAAAGTCTAAGAGGAGTGGCAAATAAACTGAGATACAAATTTTATCGAATAGTGGCGGATAACGAGTTTGCGGGTCTAATGAAATTAATAAATTGCTAAAAATAAATTTAAGTTAACATCGTTTTATTTTAACATGAAATACTCAGTCCTAGTTTACTGAAATCCCAAAAATGTATATTCATTAAAAAGAACATACTTAAGAAAATAAGACCGAAATGGTATTTTAGCAATTGTTGCATAAATCACATAACAGCGACAAATTAAATGTAAATGTAATTAATATTTTCTAGAATATGGAAATAATACACTGTGTGGCGTGGGAAAATGGTATAAGTTAATAGGTGTGTACTCGTATTGAGAGGACACAATTATCCAGTAGAAAACAATCTGAGAATTTAGCAGCATTCGCTCTCAAAGAGACAAAATATCCACAGGATTACGAGAACTCAAAATTTGCATTTCATTTGGCAATTTATTTTCTGCTTGGTACATTTTCCCCGATTTTGCATTTTATACAATTGCATACTTTGGAATCGAAAAACCTTTTTAAAATACAAATTAAGTATATCGGAATGAATGAAAAATGTTTCTCAAAAAAAGAGAATATCCTTCAAATACCCATCCTTGATCCAAAAAAACTTAGTAGATATCTTCAAATGTATATTTATTTAGATGCTACAAATGTATATTTAAAATTATAAAATTCTAATTTCAACAATCAACCTACCAAACCTGATAAATTCGGCCAACAAAATTTCAGCTTGTTGCATTTTTATCTATTTTGGTATATTTAAAGGACAATTATGGTACAAATGAAAAAAGATATACGGCAACCATAGTCAGCACACACTAAAGTATACAAACTGGGGACTAATAGTAAATTAACTAAATTAAACTCAACAAACCTTGTGCTTAATGACTTTACTCTCTTGTTCGTTGTATACCAGCATTAATAATAAAATTTGTCATAAATAATTCAAAAAGGTCATATTTTTTTTTATTTATTTACAAACATATGTTTGTGATCAGCTGATTTTCTTACTTGCG
>NW_023459252.1:14206-15405 GCF_013731165.1 Rhagoletis pomonella | reverse complement strand
GTGTGGTGCGCAAAGTGGTCACAATGAGGTTTGAAAAATGAGGAAAAAAAGACAAATAAAACTCGTTTTAGTTTAATGGTTTTATTAATTGTCCAAGTATTTTGAATTGATGTATATGTGTTGGTTTACAATGGTTTTACCTGAAGCTAATGTAGCCTGGTAGCTGCAGTTCTTTCTCCTTGGTCTCCCGATGAAAAAGTGAAAAATCTAAAGCCGTGATTTTCGTTCGAACCGCCGGACGAAGAAAAGACGTTGAGGGGAAATTCAACGAAAGATACTTTATCCGGCGGGAAACTTAAACTAACGGCGCGAATATATAATATATATACATGTGTACAAGTATGCATGCATAAATGTACACATATGTGAATGACACATTAGGGTGGTGCATTATCTTTTGGAAATATTTAGGCTTAAGGCCTAAACATCCCGGTCCCCTTGCGGTAAGCAACCTCTAAATATCGGCCGCGTTTCAGCTACCAAGCGCACATAGTTCTTATAAACAAATGTGTTCCAAGTCTTGATATTAATGAGAAGATCGTGCAGCAGCGTCGGCCTTCATTAAGGTAGAGCACGTCCTTCCTCTATGGAGTGCTACTGCAGATGTAAATAGAAGTGGTAATTAAGAAAATGTACGTGGTTACTTTTTCAAATGCACTTTATTTAAATTCATTATTATTTTTTTTTGGGTATGATAATTCGTGTATATATAATGTATGTATGTAAAAAGAAGAAAATTACGCTCTAAAGACCCCGGACAACACCCACCCAAATATGGTGCTTTGGGCAAGCAGTGGTCCAAATGTTGTGGGAAGTGTGCCAGGCAATAAGATATCGGCGTAAACGTCGGTTTTCAGTATCAAGCGTATCGGTGCGGACGCATAAGAGCGAGGGTCTGCCAAGCGTATATGCGCGTACGGTTCAGCCACCGAGGCGTCGGCGCTGCTAGATGGGCTTATCCTGCTAAAATTGGGTAGCGTAATAGCGTGGGTCGCTACCCGTTTGTTTTGCCCATATTTTCCTCGTAAGCATACCAGATAGCTTCTTTCTCCGCCAACGCGCGTCTCGTTCAGCTGCAACTCTCGGGCTAAGTCAAGTGATATTATAGTTCGAGGAGAACATACGTCGATTAGGGCGCGGATCAAATGTAGACGCCCGCCAGACTCTACTTTAACGACTGCAGTCGGAGTGATAGCGAT
>NW_023459252.1:11144-14106 GCF_013731165.1 Rhagoletis pomonella | reverse complement strand
CGCCCGCCAGACTCTACTTTAACGACTGCAGTCGGAGTGATAGCGATTATCGGTTGAAGTGTTGGCGCAGCTATGGCATGGTGACCCAAGATTCCGTTTCGGAACGCACGTCGTTTCGACAGCTGGTGAGGTCGAGTCGCCAGTCTATCTTCCTTTTGTGTGCGTCGAGAGGACTTGCGTTTGAGATTACGCAGGCGGAAAGGCCTGGTTTACGCTCCACGTAACCGGTTCCGCTCGTGCTACAACAGGGGTCGAAAAGGCCTAGTTTCCGATCCCCTTTCTGCGAATGCGCGGAGAGGCCGAGTCTCCGCTATATCGCCTCAAAGTGCACCTTCTTCGGTATCTGGACGGAAAGGCCGCGTTTCCGTTCCAGAATCGGACGCAAGTAGCGAGATCACACCATCGGAATTCTCTTCTTCCTCCTCCACCTGTTGGGCCCATGACTTTTTCGATGTGCTGGGTTCATCCTCGAAATGTAGTGTCGAGTGGTGCTTTTCGCCACATCGTTTACATCTGCCTTCGCTCACGCAGTTTTTTAATTCGTGATTCATCGCGAGGCAATTAGCGCAGTAGCGTCCTAGTAAGGCCTCACGCAATCTTTCTTCTGGCGACTTCGCACGATACAAAGGGCAAAGCCTGATCGGATGATTTGCGTCGCATAGGCGACATGGTTGCGGATAGCGATGGGCGCGCTGTTCGGCCCTTTTCCTCATTGCGGCAAATTGAGACATCGTTTCCTCTGAAATTGTATCGATAATTTACGTTGGTTCGAGATTTATGCTTAAAATATGTTGTTGGGTGGCGAGTGTATCGACATTGGCTAATTAAGTTAAGGGCATAACTATTTCGCTGATGCATAGGAACAGGTTGGTTTGTGTAAATGGGGTTTATCATTCGTACTGCACAAACTGACTCGTGTAGATTATGTATAATGCCCTCTTGCGACCCACAAATAATGAAAAGTGGATCGCCCAAATGCCATACATTCCATGGTGCAGGCATGCACGGGCAGAGGTAAGTTTTATTTACAATCCAAAACAGAAAATTTTCATAAATATGAATAATCTCCTCAGTTTACTGATATTAATCAAATAGTAATTAAATTGATTGGTTGAAACTGTGTAAATATTATTCGACGATTGTAGTTTGGTTCTTCTCGACACCCTGCAACTTCCCTGCTGACAAGAAAAGAGACAGTTTTAGTGTCACTGCATGTGATATCCGGCCTCACATGCAGGGTAGCACGGATGCAGCACAATTTATGAATTGAAGCTGGCATGTGCAATGTTCCAATAAAATATCACATTTGCCTCTGAGGTTTTCCTTAAAATATGTAAGATATCTTATGCATTGATGTCTCAACATGACAATGCATTTTGTTTTGTGGGTGAGTATTATTTTATGCTAGCAAGCTGATTGAACAATGAATGGCCAAATGGTGCGATGGTATAACCAATGGCTGTTTTTTCCGATGTGGAACGTATGTATATCTGAACGTTTAGACCAGTACTCAGAGTCCACTCCGTTGTGAAATGGAAATAGTAAGAGTTGAAAAAAGGTATGTGAATCTCTTCACTTTAATCCCTTTTTTTTTGCATTTACTCCAGAAAAAGAAAATTCTAATTCGAGTCAAAAAACAAGTAATTTTTAGCAAAAAACAAAACCGACTTTAATTCTCATATAAAAAAATAGATATATCTATATATTTCATGATCCAATGATCGGATCTAATCTATTAGTATGGGACCACCTCTGAGACACTACCTATCCGATGCGAAAAGAGTTATCGAAATCTGCTGACGTGGTCCAAATTTATGCGGTAAACTAAAAAAAATAAAAGTAAAAAAAAATATTCCGACGAACTGATAACTTCTCCTTTTTTTGGAAGTCGGTTAAAAACTAAGTTCGGATGTGGAGGATTTTAATGAAGTTAGTCAATACAACGTGAAATGAACATGTTTAGCTGTTCTGACTTCATGTACAAACTGAAACAAAATTTCAATGAGCTGTTTTCGGTTTAAGTAAAATATTGTTACTAAATCCCCTTGTGAAAAAAATCCAATTTTATGTTATCATGAATGCGTAAAGAGGATAAAGCATGAAAATCTACCACTACAAAAGTTGGTTTTACTCCGATTTTTGAGTGAATCCTCCTGAACACTTTTAGTAGTCCGAACCTTGGCATGAACGAAAGACACAAGATAACGTAAGAACAAGAGAATGAAAAAAGTCGATTTTTTTAGCGGGTTCTACGCCATCTTGTTTCACTGGAAAACGAGCGAAAAGTAAACAAAGCAAAGAAAACAACGAAAACCAAAATTAGCCAAAATTATTGTCAGCCACTTTAAACGCACCATTTAGGTAAAATGATGCAACAAAATGCTTTAAAATGTGTTGTCATGTTGAATTAACTCTTCTTTACTTGAATAAAAGTGTAAAATAGTGGTGCTTGTGATGTAAACAACCGCCCAGCTGACGAACCAGCTTTCGCAAACTTTTTTCTCAAAACCAGTTACAAATACAACGTCGCGTTCTTACATGATCTTGTATTTTTGGTTCATGTTTCATTGGCACCTCATCCACGGTAGCTACTGCAGTTCCAAGCTCTGCGTTGACACCAGATTCGCGCAACGCTCGTGACAATAATTACACACTGTCACCAGTAACTCTTCCAGTCGCTCCGTCACTTGTGTATGGTCAGCAGCGGTTAGAAATGCTTCAGAATCTATAAGAATTACAGCTGAATCTTGCGCGACGCCTTCAACGCCACCACAACGTCCAGCAGCAGCGTCTGTTGTCTGTCGCATTATGCCGGTTACTTCGCGTATGCGTTGTAAAATTGTCAACAATGCTACTGTGGCTTTTTTTCAACAGCGCTATCCACTCGCTGATGGAGAGACTTTGCGCCTCTTCGACGGCGCCTGTAAGGCAAAGCTCTGCATCGCTGGAGGCAATAACTTCG
>NW_023459252.1:9889-11044 GCF_013731165.1 Rhagoletis pomonella | reverse complement strand
AAGCGTGAAACGCAGAAGGTATGCTACAATAAACGCTTTGACAGCTTTTACGTTCTCCTTTTCCTCCATATATTTTCTCTGTAAAATAGATAACAATATAATAATATGCATTAATATTAGCAATAAAATTTCCTACTTACCCTATTTTTGTCATTAAATGCAACTGCAAGCGCATGAGAAAAGATACAATTGGCAAAGCGGGCAAAAGTTGAGAGTTGCCCAAGATTTTGCTTCGCTTTGCTTTGCTTTGGTTCAAACGTTTTTTATGTGAGCATACTCATGCATATGCCTACATCGATCTTATATGTCAAAGCAAGGAACTATCAAGCAAAGCGAAGAAAGTTGTATGTGAATCAGCCTTTAAGGGCCGTTTGCACCATGTCTAGTTAATTCTAAGTCCCAGTTAAACATCTTTATCGACGTTATCGACACCCATCATATAACATGTGATCGATAAAGCAGTTAACGTGCTTAACTGAAGGATGTACCTCCAGTTAGCGTTAACTAGACATGGTGCACACGGCCCTAAGAGTTTACGAGTTTAAGGGAACCCCATAATTATATTTTGTTGCGAGCAGCAGCTTTCAATTACTTGCAAATATTGGCAAATTAAAAAAAAACGACTTCGATGCAGCTATGTATTCCGCTTCATCACCGCCATTCTTATAGATGAAGGTTTCGATTAAAATTTAATACATTTTTAATAGAATGTAAAAGTAAAAAGGTGTTCGCACGAGGCGATTTTGCGTTCAACTCACGCAGGGTTGCACGAAAAAAAAAGTTGAATGGCTAAATGTTGGCTGGCAACCACATGGGTTGAAAGCCATTATTTGAAAGGCCGTTCAACCAAAAGTACAATGCAAAGTTGAACAATGCAAACGTCTTTTTATGGCGAATATTGTGATATTTTTTTATATTTTGATATTTTTAGCCATTAAGCTTTTTTGTCGTGCAACCCTGCGTGAGTTGAACGCAAAAGTTGCCTAAAAATCGGCTCGTGCGAAAGACCTATAAGCAAGGATAAGGAGAACTCATCATTTGAAGGCCAACCAAAGGACAACCAAATTAGAAAAAGTAAAAGAAATGCAACCAAGTTGGATTTGCGGGGAATTTCAGTGTGCGTGGGGAATCGGGGAAAGGACCGTTTTTTGTGGG
>NW_023459252.1:8494-9789 GCF_013731165.1 Rhagoletis pomonella | reverse complement strand
AATTTCAGTGTGCGTGGGGAATCGGGGAAAGGACCGTTTTTTGTGGGGAAGTTTTGTTTTACGAGGAAATCGGTGTTTGAACTGTTTTTTGTGAGGAATTAGATGTTAATAAATTTTTAGCCACTTGAAACTTGCTTTCTATTTTATGTACCAGAATTGAGTGCGGCACAAATATTTCAATAATCTTTCTAGAAAATCGAATTAAAAAGCTCGGAATTTTTACGAAATACGCGCGAAATGCGTATTTCTGCAACTTATAATACAACGTTAACGTTCCAAATATTGTTCAAAATGAATTGTCTTAACTATTGTCAGGACGCCTACGTCACGGAGACAATTATCAGCGTTTTTGACAACTAATACGTATTTCTTTATTGTCTTGACAGCATTGTCCAATGTAAACACGTCGTTACTTTTCGATGTATCGAATCGAAGAAATACATTGATGCATTTTTGCCAATGACATCACTAAACTCTATTATTATGCCCGTATGATACTATGTTTTTTTCCTGTATTTCTCATTTGAAATACAAACAAAAAAACTGACGAAAGTCAAATTACAAAAACTATTCGGCAATGTGTTAGAGAAAGACAAATTCTGTGTGAAGAACAGCTGAGTTTTGACGTTTCATTACCGAAATTCAAATAAACGAAATTAAAATTGATGTAAAACAGTTTTGTAACAATAAAAATGAAATTAAAGTGGCAAGACAACTACGTGTTCCATTTAATTGACAAAGTCCACGGTGCAGAATATATATGGAATCATATGCTACCATCATACAAGCACAAATATAAAAAGCAGCAGTTTTGGCTCGCTTTGGTGGATGAAATGAACTCAACGTTCACAGCAAATGTACCATTTCAATACGGTAAGTTTTTAGCAAGTTCACATGTAATAACTAAAAGATATATTATATGTTTGTATAATACATATATGTATTTAAAGATGAAGTTACGCACAAATGGTGCAACATAAAGTCATATATCAGTTCAGAGAAGCAGAGGATGGACAAGGCAAAGAGAAGCGGTGCCGGCGGAGACGAAAACGTACAGACCAGCTGGAAGTTCTATGAAGCTTTGAAATTCCTACATCATGTGAATGAGCATACACCATCAGTGAATAATTTTAATAAGTGGAATTTGCAGGTACGACTTTTATTGTGTGAAACCGGGCAAAGCGTCGATTCGCGTGCTATGTAAAATTTGCTTAATATTTTCATTCTCTTGTAGAACCTGGACCCTGATCCCAATCCATCGCGTAAGCTTGGGGAGCAACTGCAGCCTGCAGAAT
>NW_023459252.1:5203-8394 GCF_013731165.1 Rhagoletis pomonella | reverse complement strand
TGTGCAGCAAAAAATGTGCGCCCAACAATGCAAGGAAAGCTTAACGTCGAAAAGCTGCAATCACAACAGACGGCCAATTTATTCGCCACTCGACTCACACACCTGCTCTCTGAGAGCACTCTTCAACAATCCGACGTACGCGAGCAGTGGAACCACATTTCCCGATCATTAAGTACCGCCGCCGAAGAAGTAGTTGGATTTCAGCGAGCCCGAAAGAACAACTGGTACGATGAGGAATGTCAAGAAGCCGCAGAGAAAAAAGATGCCGCCTACAGGGCCACGCTGCGATCGGGCGCAACGCGAGCCATGTGGGACCGTTATAGGGAACTGAAGAAGGAAGCGAGACGTATTTGCCGCAATAAGAAGAGAGAGGCCGAAATACGTGAGTGCGAAGAGCTTGAGATGCTGGCCGACAGGAAGAACGCCCGAAAATTCTACCAGAGGGTTAGGCGACTTACGGAAGGTTTCAAGACCGGGGCGAACTCCTGTAAGAACAACAATGGCGACCTAGTGACCGATGTCCAGAATATACTTAAATTGTGGAGGGAACACTTTTATAACCTACTGAATGGTAGCAGCGCTGAAAGTAGTGAGGAAGACGAACCCGAGTCCCCAGTCGATGATGATGGAGTAGCTGTCCCACCGCCTGACTATGACGAGGTACGAATAGCGATTACGCGGCTGAAAAACAACAAAGCTGCTGGAGCTGACGGCCTGCCAGCCGAGCTATTCAAGTACGGCGGCGAGGAGCTGATGAGGTGCATGCATCAGCTCGTATGCAGAATATGGTCAGATGAACGCATGCCCGACGACTGGAATTTAAGTGTGCTCTGCCCAATCCACAAGAAAGGCGACCCCGCCATACGCGCCAACTACCGCGGAATTAGCCTTCTAAGCATAGGTTACAAGGTCTTATCGAGCGTATTGTGCGAAAGACTGAAGCCCACCGTCAACGAGCTGATTGGACCTTATCAGTGTGGCTTTAGGCCTGGAAAATCCACCATAGATCAGGTATTCACAATACGCCAAATCTTGGAAAAGACCCGCGAGAATAGGATCGACACACACCATCTATTTGTCGATTTCAAAGCCGCTTTCGACAGCACGAAGAGAAGTTGCCTTTATGCCGCGATGTCTGAATTTGGTATCCCCGCGAAACTAATACGGCTGTGTAAAATGACGTTGAGCAATACCACCAGCTCCGTCAGAATAGGGAAGGACCTCTCCGAGCCGTTTGATACCAAACGAGGTTTCAGACAAGGGGACCCCCTTTCGTGTGATTTCTTTAATCTTATGTTGGAGAAGATAATAAGAGCCGCAGAACTGAACCGCTCAGGCACAATACTTTATAAGAGCGTACAATTGCTGGCGTATGCCGACGACATCGATATTATCGGTAAAAACAAGGGCTACGTCTGTTCTGCCTTCTCGGGATTGGATAGAGAAGCAAAGCGAATGGGTCTGGTGGTGAACGAGGACAAAACGAAGTATCTCCTGTCAGCACACAAACAGTCAGAGCATACGCGTCTTGGCACCCACGTCACTGTTGACAGTTACAAGTTTGAAAAAGTAGACGACTTCGTTTATTTGGGAACCAGCATTAACACCAATAATAATGTCAGCCTTGAAATCCAACGGAGAATCACTCTTGCCAACAAGTGCTACTTTGGGCTGAGTAGGCAATTGAGAAGTAAAGTCCTCTCTCGTCGTACAAAGATCACACTCTATAAGTCACTCATCATGCCTGTGCTGGTGTATGGCGCGGAAGCATGGACAATGAAAGCATCTGATGAGGCGGCTCTTGGAGTTTTCGAGAGAAAGATTCTGCGAAAGATTTACGGACCTTTACGCGTTGGTGATGGCGAATATCGCAGACGATTTAACGATGAGCTGTATGAGCTTTACAACGATATAGACATAGTGCAGCGAATTAAAATTCAGCGGCTCCGCTGGCTTGGCCATGTCGTTCGGATGGACAGAAACGCTCCTGCTCTGAAAATATTCAACGCGGGCCGCGATGCTGGGAACAGAGGAAGAGGAAGGCCTCCTCTGCGTTGGAAAGACCAGGTGGAGAAGGACTTGGCTTCACTTGGCATTTTCAATTGGCGTCAGTTAGCACAGAAGAGAAATGACTGGCGTGCTGTTTTGGACTCGGCCAAAATCGCTTAGGCGGTTACAGCGCCAAATAAGAAGAAGAAGAAGAGGTTCTCAACTAAGAGCTACGGCAGAGGTTGAATACATGTCCTCTGACAGTGACGACGACGACGTACTTTTGTCTTCATTGGGTAAAAGGAGTCGAACCACCGAAAAACCCCTAACTGAAAACCTGAGCCTTATGTGTTATTTCACATTCAAATTCAGGTCTAGCCAACCAGGGCATATTTTGGTTTGTCAGTGGAATGACAATAGCGTGGTGACAGTGGTATCAAATTCTGAAACGATAGAACCTTTTCATAAAGTGAAACGATTTTCAAAGCAGCAGAAGAAATACGTATATACTGATTTATCAGCCGGCGATTATAAAAAGTTACAACCAAAATATGGGTGGGGTCGATAGGTTCGATCAAAACATCGGTCTTTATCGTCTATTCGTGGTAAGAAAGGGTTTTTTTCATTATTTTCTCACTGCTTGAACATGGCTATTCACAATGCATGGAAAAATTAATGGAAGATAGTATGATCATCTCTTATTCTGGAGAACTGTCGTCAGAGGTATCTTGGAAACACATAAAAATAGTGAGAATCGCAGTCCTTGCCCCACTCCTAGAACTCATAAGGAAACTTCACGTTACGGCAAGATTGATCATCTAATAGAGTACAATGACTCTCAGCTTCTATGTTGGCTTTGGAAAATAAATACAAATTTCATTTTGATCCAATGATCGGATTTAAACCAAATTAGTGTGAAGTGAAGTAACAACTTTCGGTAACATACATAAAAAAAAATATTCCGAAGAATTGATAACCTTCTCCTTTTTGTGAAGTCGGTTAATAAACAAGTAATTTTTAAGCAAAAAACAAGACCGACTTCAAATCTCTTATAAAAATGTAGGAGTACCGTTAATTCTCTCATGATCCAATAATCGGATCTAAACCAGATTACTATGGGACCACCTTTGAGGCACTACCTTTCTGGTGCAAAAGGAGTTGACGTGTTCCAAAGTTATGCGGTAACATACTTAAAAAAAATA
>NW_023459252.1:3079-5103 GCF_013731165.1 Rhagoletis pomonella | reverse complement strand
TTCCGACGAATTGATAACCTCTTTTTTTAGAAGTCGGTTAAAAATAAAATGAAATTAAAATGAAGTGAAATAAACATTTTTCAACATAAAAATTGGTTTATTTTGTGTAAATAGGATACGATCGGCTAACTTGTACTTGTATGAGAGGTTACCTACCCGCTTATTACTACTGATCGTTATAGCGATCCTCATTTTCCGAGCTTTCCGGAAAACGCAGATCTTTTTTACTATCTTTCCTGGTTTCCTACATGCATTATGGTTGTAATATAAAAAAATCACGTTGATATGAGACAAAAAATAGTTCCAGTAACAACCGGGTTAAGTGGGGTTATTTTATTTTTATTTTTCTTATTCTGTGTTTAAAAATTTACCTCTGAAAAATGGAGAGCTGATTTAAAGGACAGTTTAAGAAATAAAGGAAAAAAGGCGTCCTTTATTTAAAAAAAAATTATAAAGGACAGGGGGTTAAAATAAAGGACTGTCCTTTAAAATAAATGACGGATGGTCACCGTAATTATAAATCTAATAAAGCTACATCACAATTATAATTGAAATGATTAAGATAAACTCTCAAATAACACTGTAGGTAAATTTTAAGGCTTGAAATATCATAGCTAAATGGCCAAACATGTAAACTTACTTTTGGCCTCTAGATTACGATGGCGTTTTCAGAAAATCCGTATCACGTCAAAATTTTGAGATATTTAGGAAGGAATTTTTAGAGTTCTGAAAGTGAATTTTTCGTCGTTTAAAACACTGTGCTCAGGTTTTGAATTTTTTTCTGGGAAAAGGTTTTGATAACTGATCTTACTTAACCGGGATCTTTTAAATTCAATGGCGTCTTCCATTTTTCCAGATTGGCTTTTGTTTTCGAGATAACGGTGCTTGAAAATCTGCTTAAATTTTAGGTTTTTTGTTAATAATTACATCAGTTTTAAGGTTATTGTACTCGATTAAGGGCCGTTTGCACCATGTCTAGTTAATTCTGACTCCCAGTTAAACATCTTTATCGACGTTATCGACACCCATCATATAACATGTGATCGATAAAGCAGTTAACGTGCTTAACTGAAGGATGTACCTCCAGTTAGCGTTAACTAGACATGGTGCAAACGGCCCTAAGTGGCAACGACCAGCTTTATCGTCTGCACTCCGCACAAACCTTTAGTGTCATTCGCGGCTGCACTGTGAACTAGCCTTAAGTGTCATTCGATTATTTATGTTTTGCATACATATGTACATACATACTTCCATCTTTATATATAATATTCTTGAACCTGTAAACATCATAAAATCTAACGTTAACAAATCACGCTATTGTACCGTTTGTAGCCTTCTATAAAAGACGAATTTGCAAATAAATAACGGCCATTATATTCCCGCTGGTCGGTGTGTACAACCATAATCGGTTTTCAGTTGCTTTTATCGTACATATTTTTGGTGCCTCCTGTGAGGACTGAAAGCGCAGTTTTTTATTGTCAAAGTTTCATATAATCTACGCTGTAAAATAAAACTAGTTTACCTTCGCGATTCTAACCGCGGAACTATGGCTGCAATGAATATAAGAAGAGCGGCGAGGAGTTCTATACTAAGCATCAGGGCGGAGGTGGAAACCGAAGGTTATACCGCGGATGAGGCGCAAGTGGAGCAATCATATCGCGCTAGTGGCCGGGGCCACTGACGAAGAATTGGACGCTCATGAGGAGCTACTAGCGCAAGTGGAGGTGGCTTATGGTACTGCTGTCACCAAATTGCAACGCATGCGTGCTGGCTCAAATGCCACTGCGCACTCTGCATCTAGCCGGTGCCAAGGTGAACACCGATTAGATCCCGTCAAACTCCCCACGTTCGATGGCCGACAGGAAAATTGGTTGGTGTTCAAGGACATCTTCGAGTCGATGGTACATAATCGCACTGATCTTGACGACACTTACAAAATCAGCCGGCTAAGGCAGTGCGTCGATGCGCAAGCGGTGCCAATGGTTGGCGGCGTATACACTGGAGGCTACGACCAACTATGGGCG
>NW_023459252.1:0-2979 GCF_013731165.1 Rhagoletis pomonella | reverse complement strand
ATCAAAACATCGGTCTTTATCGTCTATTCGTGGTAAGAAAGGGTTTTCTTCATTATTTTCTCACTGCTTGAACATGGCTATTCACAATGCATGGAAAAATTAATGGAAGATAGTATGATCATCTCTTATTCTGGAGAACCGTCGCCAGAGGTATCTTGGAAACACATGAAAATAGTGAGAATCGCAGTCCTTGCCCCACTCCTAGAACTCATAGGGAAACTTCACGTTACGGCAAGATTGATCATCTAATAGAGTACAATGACTCTCAGCTTCTATGTTGGCTTTGGAAAATAAATACAAATTTCTTTTTGATCCAATGATCGGATTTAAACCAAATTAGTGTGAAGTGAAGTAACAACTTTCTTATAAAAAATTAATTATAAAAATCGGTTAACGTGGTCCAAAGATATGCGGTAACATACATAAAAAAAAAATATTCCGACGAATTGATAACCTTCTCCTTTTTGTGAAGTCGGTTAATAAACAAGTAATTTTTAAGCAAAAAACAAGACCGACTTCAAATCTCATATAAAAATGTAGGAGTACCGTTAATTCTTTCATGATCCAATAATCGGATCTAAACCAGATTACTATGGGACCTCCTTTGAGGCACTACCTTTCTGGTGCAAAAGGAGTTGACGTGTTCCAAAGTTATGCGGTAACATACTTAAAAAAAATAATAATATTCCGACGAATCTCTTCTTTTTTTAGAAGTCGGTTAAAATAAAAATGAAATTAAATTGAAGTGAAATAAACATTTTTCAACATAAAAATTGGTTTATTTTGTGTAAATAGGATACGATCGGCTAACTTGTACTTGTATGAGAGGTTACCTACCCGCTTATTACTACTGATCGTTATAGCGATCCTCATTTTCCGAGCTTTCCGGAAAACGCAGATCTTTTTTACTATTTTTCCTGGTTTCCTACATGCATTATGGTTGTAATATCAAAAAATCACGTTGATATGAGACAAAAAATAGTTCCAGTAACAACCGGGTTAAGTGGGGTTATTTTATTTTTATTTTTCTTATTCTGTGTTTAAAAATTTACCTCTGAAAAATGTAGAGCTGATTTAAAGGACAGTTTAATAAATAGGAGAAAAAAAGGCGTCCTTTATTTAAAAAAAAAAATTATAAAGGTCAGGGGGTTAAAATAAAGGACTGTCCTTTAAAATAAAGGACGGATGGTCACCGTAATTATAAATCTAATAAAGCTACATCACAATTATAATTGAAATGATTAAGATGAATTCTCAAATAACACTGTAGGTAAATTTTAAGGCTTGAAATATCACAGCTAAACGGCCAAACATGTAAACTTACTTTTGGCCCCTAGATTACGATGGCGTTTTCAGAAAATCCGTATCACGTCAAAATTTTGAGATATTTAGGAGGGAATTTTTAGAGTTCTGAAAGTGAATTTTTCGTCGTTTAAAACACTGTGCTCAGGTTTTGAATTTTTTTCTGGGAAAAGGTTTTGATAACTGATCTTACTTAACCGGGATCTTTTAAATTCAATGGCGTCCTCCGTTTTTCCAGATTGGCTTTTATTTTCGAGATAACGGTGCTTGAACATCTGCTTAAATTTTAGTTTTTTTTTTTAATAATTACATCAGTTTTAAGATTATTTTACTAAAATTTTGCACGTGACTGTATTTTGATATTACCTTAGCTATTTCTGAAAATCATGGAAATCGGTTCACTATAACATATAGCTCCCATACAGCTGATTGTTCAGATATGTGGTTTTGCGTTACAACTCATATTTTATTTCGTAATATTTTTTTATATTAGTTTATATACTATTTGGACCTAAATTTGGGTTCTCTTCAATCCCGTTTTGGTATATTTTGCTAGTTTCTATTCTTCTTCTTCTTATTTGGCGCTGTAACCGCCTAAGCGATTTTGGCCGAGTCCAAAACAGCACGCCAGTCATATCTCTTCTGTGCTAACTGACGCCAATTGAAAATGCCAAGTGAAGCCAAGTCCTTCTCCATCTGGTCTTTCCAACGCAGAGGAGGTCTTCCTCTTCCTCTGTTCCCAGCATCGCGGCCCGCGTTGAATATTTTCAGAGCAGGAGCGTTTCTGTCCATCCGAACGACATGGCCAAGCCAGCGGAGCCGCTGAATTTTAATTCGCTGCACTATGTCTATATCGTTGTAAAGCTCATACAGCTCATCGTTAAATCGTCTGCGATATTCGCCATCACCAACGCGTAAAGGTCCGTAAATCTTTCGCAGAATCTTTCTCTCGAAAACTCCAAGAGCCGCCTCATCAGATGCTTTCATTGTCCATGCTTCCGCGCCATACACCAGCACAGGCATGATGAGTGACTTATAGAGTGTGATCTTTGTACGACGAGAGAGGACTTTACTTCTCAATTGCCTACTCAGCCCAAAGTAGCACTTGTTGGCAAGAGTGATTCTCCGTTGGATTTCAAGGCTGACATTATTATTGGTGTTAATGCTGGTTCCCGAATAAACGAAGTCGTCTACTTTTTCAAACTTGTAACTGTCAACAGTGACGTGGGGGGTCCAAGACGCGTATGCTCTGACTGTTTGTGTGCTGACAGGAGATACTTCGTTTTGTCCTCGTTCACCACCAGACCCATTCGCTTTGCTTCTCTATCCAATCCCGAGAAGGCAGAACAGACGTAGCCCTTGTTTTTACCGATAATATCGATGTCGTCGGCATACGCCAGCAATTGTACGCTCTTATAAAGTATTGTGCCTGAGCGGTTCAGTTCTGCGGCGGAAATCACACGAAAGGGGGTCCCCTTGTCTGAAACCTCGTTTGGTATCAAACGGCTCGGAGAGGTCCTTCCCTATTCTGACGGAGCTGGTGGTATTGCTCAACGTCATTTTACACAGCCGTATTAGTTTCGCGGGGATACCAAATTCAGACATCGCGGCATAAAGGCAACTTTTCTTTGTGCTGTCGAAAGCGGCTTTGAAATCGACAAATAGATGGTGTGTGTC
>NW_023459251.1:0-67466 GCF_013731165.1 Rhagoletis pomonella | reverse complement strand
TTTCCTTCATATCCCTTAAAGGTAGATATTTAATATTAGAAAATTGGCATAACTTTTTTAATTCCGTTTTCATTTTTTATTATTCTCGCTTTCAGCTTTAATAGAACAAATTCACAATTTCGTTTGATATTAAATATTCAATGTATTCCGTTTTTATATTAAATTTTTTAATGAACCGAAGTGAGAGAGAACGAGAAAAAAGTACCTTTATTCTTATCGAAACGATGTATTTTTAACAATCTTTGCTTCCTATAACAAAAATATGAGTTTTCATAAAAAGTGGACTTAACAACTTTTCTCACTAAGTCAACAATATACATATAGAGATGAATAACACATTTAAATACACATATTTTTATATATTTATGCGGGAATTCGTTATCACCTACTTGACATTAATATACTTATTAGACAAACAATGGTGATGATGAAATCAAGTTCAAGGTTAATTATGTGGATCCCTTATCATCTGCTTAGCATTAATATACTTATTAGACAAACAATGATGATGAAATCAAGATCAAGGTTATTTGCCACATTTTAATTGACACATATTATGAAATATAAGCAGGGTAATAAAAAAATTTATATATTTTTGTTGTTAACAACATTGAATTCAAGGTTATTTTTTCACATTTTTAATTGAATCATATTATGAAATATAAATAGATTACTAAAATATATATTTATATATGTTCTTTATCATCAGTTTATTATTAATATATTAGGCAAGCAATGATGAAGTCAAGGTTATTCCTATAATTAATGCAAAATTTTTTTATCAAATATAATGAAAACGGATATGATTCTTTTATATATATATATATATATATATATACATTTATATTAATACTAAATAAAGATAAAACAATATGTATTAGTGTCAAACCGCGAAACCTAATTTAAGGAGGGTTTAGATCGCAAATTTTATGTTTGGCTAGATCTCAACAAATACCGTTAAATCTTCCATCATTTCAGTTTTCTCATAACCAACATGTTAAAATAGAAACTGTTGGTGGTATGATTGTAATAGTTGGTATAGTTTATGAAGGTGATCAAAAAGATGTAAACTTAAATAGTTTTAAACCGACATGCATTTTTAGTGAAATTGATGTGTTAGCTAGGCGGTATGCTGAAGAAGATATAATTTCATCAAATAAGCGGAAACTCATTAAAAAGGATGTTCAAAATTTAGTTAAAGATAATACTATCGATGATAACACTAACGATAAAAAAATAATTTAAATGATAAAAGTAAAGAGATATAGGTATAATATATAAAGTATATATATATATATATATATATATATATATATATATAAATTAATATATTCTAAATATCTATTTCATTTATATCTCTACCGCGAACTAAGGAACATATCTTGATTTTTATAATAGAAACTTAAAATGAAATATAATTTTGTTATATTATTAACATTTATTTGTTTTATCCAAGTATTCTCATCTACAATACCTATTGATTTGAGTCAAAATGAATTTGAAAATACAGAGGTTTCTCTAAAACTACCTAATAATGATACTACAAAAATAAAACTGAACTTTAAACTAATGAAATGGCCTCAAAGTGATCAAAATGGACTAAAAGAAGACGTAAATAAAACATCTATTCCTGAAACGACATCGAAAGCGCCTACATCTAATCCGAAAAACTATTTCACAACATAGGAAGCCATAGAAGCATTTAGGCAAGATCTAATACAAAAAGAGAAAAATATTTCGGGAATAATTGAGAGCTCACAACCCTTTTATAGACATTTTCAGCTTCAATATGAAGATAATATTATGCTACGAATTCGCTGTACATATGATAGTGATTTCCTTCAACGTAAACTGAATATTTCTTGTTTTGAGTATCGCCAGGTTGCATTCGAGAAAATTCTAAGTAACGGTGAAATTGAAATTGTTACTGTAGATGATACCACACTACGCTCAGATGTCACATTAATTGATATTAAAAGTTATAAACATGATATGGATATGGAAATTTCTTAACTTTTAATACTATAAAATGAATTTACCGTATTCATATGACATATAAAAAATAATACAAATGTAGTATATAAAAAGATTTATTTGATATTTGGTTTTCATTACTCAGCGGAGTGTGATCGATTAGTTAATAAAATTGGTGGTTCTAATACATACTTATGTTCACAATTATTTAAATAGGATTTGATTAGACTCTAAAAAAATAATATACACTTTTATAGAAATTCATAAGACTAATTTTTAAGCTAATTTAAAAAAAGCTCAAGCTATATAATGTCAGAGGAATATACGTTGGTTATAGACGTTCAGGGAGTCTATTTTAATAAGAAATTTATTGCTAGAGAAGTCAGCATATCAACATATGATTCACATGTAACAAGGTTTCTTATTCAACCTCCTTTTGAAGAATCCAAGTTAACGATACGGGATAAAACAACTAACTACTGGTTATATCATAATCATCATGGATTAAAATGGGAAGAGGGTGATTCGACTTTAATCACTGTTATTGAATATATCCATTCATTAATAAAAAGAAAAAATTATATACTCTATGCTAAAGGATTGGAGAAAATCAGATGGATTCAACGTTTATTCGGTCACGATATTATTTTATATAATCTAGATGATTTAAATTGTCCAAATTTAAAGAATTTATATATTAAAAATACAAATATAAATACTTGTAAATATCATAAAAATTCTATGATATGTGCTGAAAAAAATGTAATAATATTAAGAAACTTTATTTCTTCATTAAATATCTAATAAATAAAAATAAATAAGTAATTATAAAACCTTCTTTTATTTCAAATTAAATTTTATTTGTTCTCATCATCAACATCAACAGATCTTTCCATTCATATATATGTATATATACACATACATATTAAATACTTAGCAATTAACTATGTGAACATTATTAACACACTTTTCTAGGGGTGGAGCATCTATATATGTATATACATATGTATGTATGTACGTTTGCATATAGATGTATGTATGAGAATACGTATGTATATATGTATACCAATCCACCTTAACAATTTTCGTCATATAAACCACCTTGTATCGGATTTCTTGGATTTCCATCAGCGGAGCACCCTGTGATCGGTTCCGGTTCCGGACTCAGATTTGTCATCAGCGACATCTTGCGGCTTTTATCTGGGTTCTGAACTTGGATTACGATCGGCGACATCTTTTGGCGGAGCAGCAAAGCTTGCGGCAGAGCACCAGCAAACCGTATAGCGGTTCTGCACCGGAGCAACAGCAAACCATATGCCGGTTCTGGAGCCGGTGCAGCAGCGCTGCTAGCAGCATAAATATACTACTGACATAACAGTATAAATATAAAGTGAAACGTGGTTGAGATAGCTCAGTATCATATTTTAAGACAGGGTTTCCACCTATCTAAAAAACCAAGAAATATTAAATAAATCACCTAAATCCATTTAATTTTTAAATTTAAATGTTTGATGATTTATATGTTCTTCGCTATTGTCTGTAGCAGAAATTTGAGAAAAATTCCTTCACCCTCGGTAAAAACCACGAAAAGAGATATACAGACATCTTTATCTTCTCTATATCTCTATATATATAAAACTAAATAGCGTACGTATGATCGCCCATAACTCGAGAATGGATTGTCCCAAGGAAAAATGCTGCGAATCGAGTTAATACTTAAAACCATATAAAAGTCCGATTTTGCTCGTATTCTATATATGCATTGGTAAGGGGAAGAAAAATATCTTTCCGAAAACTTCGACGGTTAGTAAGCGCTGGAGTCAAGTTATCTATACTAATATATATTTTGAAATCCGTTTTTTCTTCTCGCAAAGCGTGAGAACGGCCATACTGATGTTTTTTGAAGCACCTAGAGAAAGGAGGGTTGTAGACTAAAAAAACTCATATTTCAAAATGGTTCTCTTTTTTATAAAGCAATCGCACTTCTGGCTAGTATATTTCAGGACGAATGAATAAGAATTTAGCCATGAGCTTGTGTGAGCAAATCCAATTTTTGGCAGCCAATGTCAGTTACGCGGTTTTGCAGAATGACGATACGCGGTTTTGTACTTTAAACGACGATATGCTTAATATCGTATAGGGAAATATTGTTGTGAAAAAATTTGCCCACCAAGTTGCTCAGGATATGTATTTTTAATGGTTAAGGCAATACCTTTGCAACAAAGAACCGTTAGGTGGAGCTGGAGTCAAGCTATTACTAAAAAACGTCAAGTGAGAAAAGATGTGGTGAATGTCCGATTAAGTCGACCTGCTGCACCAACGAGTATGTCGAGCTACGGTGTGTTCTGACTGGCCCGATGGTTGTGATTGACCAATATCAATATGGATAAAGCTTTATTCGGAGACACCAGGATTGAGTTGACGAGGTGTCAATCTGAAATGACTTCCGTTAAATCAACCACCAGAACTATTGCGTTTCTTCATAATACGTTTAAGATATTTCGTCAGAAATAAGTCTATGTATATTAAATTTCTGTAGACCAACGATACTTCCCCATTTGGAAATTGCCACCAGCTACACTTTACAGTTTCAAGGACGGCATCACCATCGATGCGAATCACTGTTGCCGCTAGAGAGTGAAGAGGAAAAAGTTCTTCAAATGAAACGCCAGATCATTCGGGTTAGTCCAAGAACTTCCCCGCGGACATAACATTTTCGTTAGGTTATTTAAGACGACCTTGGAAGTATGCCTTCCGACGATCACCCATCCGTAATATTAGCAGATAAATCGTGGACGTTAGCTGTTTTGTGAAAATGTTGGACCGAAAGATTTCAATAAAAAATTTTATTTTGGGCGGGACGAAGTTCGCCGGGTATGCTGGTTCGTAATGTTAATATTAAGGGCTCATATTTTCTGGGACTTATTTGGCATCTAAACGAAACTTTTGAGTATAGTTCCGAGGAAAATAATAAATTTTTTTTTTCTGAATCGCTCTAATATATATTGATATGAAGATTAATAAATATAACGAAAATTCTGAAATAGTACTGAAAATCGCGAAATAGTCCCCGGAAAACCGAAGTCGCCTCGACAACTCGGAAAATTTCTGAGAATCCCGAAATAATCCCTTAATTCCCGAAATAGTCTTGAAAATCCTGATTTAGTCCCGAGAATCCCGAAAATCCGTAAAATGCCGAAAAACATCGCAAATCAGCGTGAGTTGAGGTGTGATGAGTTTTGGTGAGATGTGGTAATAAGGGATGTGATGAGTTTAGTTGTGGTCAGTTAAGGTGTGGAGAATATATGTGTGGTAGGATAAGGAGTGGAGATGAATTCCTGCCCAAGAGAATATATGTATTAACACAAACTGCTTTTTATTAACTAAATTTCAATAAATCGAGATTTTATATAAAACACATAACGTTGATGTATTTTAGTATTAATGAAGACAAACCGCAATGCCTGTTAACTTAAATATATTTCATTCAACAAACAATTTAATGATTCAATTTGGTTAGTTAGTTATACTTTTCAATGTTATGAGTACACAATAAAATTGTGAGTAAATCCCTTTTTCCACACAATATCACTCACAATTTTGCATTCATAAGCAATCTGCTTCTCTTTGTGAACACCAAAATTTTTTTGTACTCCTGTATTCTCAAAACTTGTTTGCACTTTAGAACAACAGCAAGGAGATTAGTTTTCTATCAGCTGACTCCAGACATTAATTAACTGCACCAACAATAAGCACGCAGTGGTGCAGCACAGCTTCTTCTACAATCTGCATGCTAACAGTCTATCCACTATTGTTTGTGTATGCCTACGGTATTGTTGTATGCTAAATTTGAAAGGCTGAAATTTGATAATGGACGCCCGGGCGTATGAGTAACTACCACGTATCCATATGCTAGGCTAAAACAAAAACCACGCCTGCTTATGGTCCATAGTGATAAAGGTCTTTAAGTAAGACAATAGAAAAGTAGTTGAAATATGTGTATGCAAACAAAAGTTCCTAAGCCTCGCACAATACTACACACACCTTTTTTCTTTACTTAGACGGCAAAAGCACTCATAGAAAAGCGTAGAATGTCAAATAATCGCTCAAACATGCTGCTAACTTTTTCGCCATAAGCTACTATTTGTCTCGATTTGTGAAACTTTTCACAAGAAAACTAATCTTGTTAGATTCGTTTAAGTTTTTAAATAGTTTAAATTTTTTTTGTTTTCAATATTGATCACAAGAGGCGCCGAGTTAACTAGCTATCTATCATAGAGGATGCTTCTAAGATATTCATAAACTTGTCATGCATTTACAACTTATTTTTTTACATTTAGATTATTGCCAAAAAAGCTCTCAGAGTTTGAGTTTTCAGGGGGGACTGTAAAACACCATAGGGCATTTAATGTGCTAGTGCTAATAAAATACAAGACATCAAAAAATGAAGCAAGAAACTTAGATTCAAATGCTGTATGCCCCTTAAAAAAAAAAAACAAGTAAGAAAGTCTAAGTTCGGGCGGAGCCGAACATTAAATACCCGGCGCAAGTATTAAATATATGTTTTCCTCCTTTCCGAAAGCTACCGCTACATGATAAGCCGGGGTGTATACATTTTAAGTAAATTAGCGTCCTTAAATTTCGAAATATTGAAATTTCAAGCATTCCTGAAATTTACCGTTATATGAAAAGCGGCCTCAATTTTAGTCCGATTTCAACAATTTTCAACGGTTTGCTTTTATGTGGCTAGCACAATAACCATACCGAGATTGGTACAAAATGCTGGAACGGTTAGCGAGATACATATATGTGATCACAAGTGGGCGGTACTACGCCCATTTTCCAAAATTTTGTCATAAACGTATTTCTTGGTAAAGAATTGTTGCAACCATCAATTTTGAATAAATTAGCTTCAGTATTTACTGATTTATCGAAGATTTGGTATTTCTCGAAATTACCGTTATATGGGATGTGGGCGTGGTTATTGTCCGATTTTAGAAATTTTCGGCCATTTGGTATGCTGTACCAGGACCAACAACTGTGCCAAGTTTGGAAGAAATCGGTGTAGCGGTTACCAAGATATACACATGTAACCATAAGTGGGCGTGGCTACGCCCATTAGCCAAAATTTTGTAATATTCTTATTATTTGTCCAAAACTCATTGCAAATATCAATTTTGAGTGAATTATCTTCAGTAGTTACTAAAATATCGAAGTTTTCGTTTTTCTGAAAATTACCGTTATATGGGAGGTAGACGTGGTTATTGTCCGATTTTTAAAATTTTCAGCCATTTAGTATGCTGTACTAAGGCCAACAACTGTGCCAAGTTTGGAAGAAATTGGTGCAGCGGTTACCAAGATATACACATGTAACCATAAGTGGGCGTGGCTACGCCCATTTTCCAAAAATTTATAATATTCATGTTTTCCGTCTGAAACTCATTGTAAGTAGTTCAGTAGTTACTAAAATATCGCAGTTTTCGTATTTCTTAAAATTAACGTTATATGGGAGGTAGGCGTGGTTACTGTCCGATTTCGCCCATTTTTAATACCATCCGTCCTACGCCCAAAAGAAGTTCACGTACCAAGTTTCGTTAGGATATTTCAATTTTTACTCGAGTTATCGTGTGCACAGACGGACGGACGGACGGACGGACAGACAGTCACCGCTTAATCGATTTCTCTTTTCATTCTGATCATTTATGTATACATTTGTCTATATCTATCTCGATTCGTTCTGCCTGTTACAAACAACCGTTATGTGAACAAAGTTATAATACCCTTGTGCACAAGTGCGCTCGGGTATAAAAATGATAAGCTGGTTAAAGGCGCCCGGCTTCACCTAAAGCGAATTTGCCAATCTTACGCTCATCCAATGTATCACTAAGCGCCAGTTTGCGTGAAACTTTAATAAATTTGAATGCAAATTGGTATCCGTGGACTTTAGTTTTTGAGAAAACTTGGTAAGAAGGGTAAACACATAACTATTTTTGACGACCTTAAAGTTGGCTACAAGTAGTCGTTTAAATGAACGATAAGCTCCATAAAACTTCGTCGAATGTGAGATGCGAGCAAGTCCATCTATGGGTGTTTTTTTGAGGTTTGATGCCCGGATAAAACCTGTCGCGGTGGTCTAAATTTTTTTTTACTTCAGAAAAAAACGAGCTGTTATTTAACGGAATTTAACTTCATTTAAAGTAACGAGTGAACAAGTACACAAAAATGTATATCTAAGAAGAAACTAAAAAAGTTGGGCTATTTTTGCAAGGAAGTTTTTTTTAGCGCTTAGTTATTATTGTAACGCCACCAATTACAATAGTAGCATACTTTAAAAAATTCTACACATTGCGCCTAAAACTCTTGCATGTGTTTTGTAAATCTCTCTCCTTTGGGAGAAATGTTCCTTTCATTCTACGTGGCACTCATCGCCTTTAAATTCTGGTCACGCAGGCATTTTTCATCATAAATATGTACTTTCGTTGCCAAATAACTTCGAGCTTTTTTTGTTTTGCGTGCTGTCAATGCTGCCTAGATGATATCCAAAACAAGAATTAAGTATGTCACCTGTGGAATGCTATTTGCTAAAGAATTCTCCTCTGTTTACATGCCTAAGGTTTAAACTTTCTATTTTCACATAAGTATGCCACCACAGCTCGAATACGAGTATGAGTTTATACTTTACTCTATTTTCGTTTAGTTTTGACACACGCGGAGGCTAATATTGAAAGTATTTGAAGTGTATACAAGTGAGTGTAAAATAAGAGATTTTTGTGGTGTTGGCAGAGCTTGGAAACACATATATAGAATTCATATTTGTATACAAAACACACATAAATACATACACATCCCTATCTTACTGGTATGTACATATCGCACATTTGCTGCAAGAGTTTCATAATAAAATTTTAACATATTATTTCAGTAAGCAGAAATGACCGCTACCTGTTTTTCTTTATTGTTAATAAAAATTCATAACTCTACCCATTACCAGTAGCTTACTTAGCTACGTAAGTGCTTCAGTTAACTAAATTCAGTTCTTTAAAGCTATTTTTCTGGAGTTTTGGATTTTTTGGATTATGACACTCTGGCAGCAAATGCAAGACGTTAGGTATGTAGAAAGCAACTTATATCGTGTTTATAATACTACAAACATACTTACATACATTGCATGTTTAAATATAGAAAAACGAGAGTGAACGCAATCCTACAGAGCGGTGATATTACAAGAAGGAAGCATTTTCCTACACACGAAAATACAGCTTCATAACGAAAATGTTAATCATTTAACAAAGGAATTTTAGGAACCAACAACAGCCACCCTAGCTTGTCTTTGTGCCTGTAACACCGCTGCTGATCAGTGTTGCCATTTTACCGGTTTCCGGCTATATTTAGCCGCTTGCGATAGCAATCAGCCGGAGAAATTTCGATTCAGCCGTGGGGAGTAAGCCGATTTTGATATTTGCCTTGTTTTCTTAAAATTCAAATATATACATATGTTTTCAGTTTTGATTAATAATAATAATAATAATAATAGTTTGGCGCTTACACATATGTTAGTGTTTGGCCGAGCTTCTCCTCCGACTTGTGCCGTGCGCCTTGATGTTGTCACACAAAGCGAAGGGACCTACAGTTTTACGCCGACTCCGAACGGCGATTGTATTTTTATGAGAAGCTGTTTTTCATGGCAGAAATGCACTCGGAGGTTTGCCATTGCCTGCCGAGGGACGACCGCTGTTAAGAAAAAACCTTTTTTCTATATTTTTTTGGGATGTTGCTTTGACCAGGGCTTGAACCCAGGTGCTGATGTGTGAAAGCGCGCACTGCTTACCACTACACCACAGCGGCCGACAAAGTTTTGATTAGCCTATCCAAAATCTGTTAGAAATGGCTACTAGCCTTATCGCGGGGAAAATTTTCATGTCAGGCAGGGTTATATAAAATTGCGTCGATTTCGCTTATTTTACAACGCTTTTATCAACTTGTAATGTTGCGCGTCCAGTCAATTGCAATGTTGTGTATCCAGACAGTTAGAAAACCTTTGCTTTGCAAAGTTCATATAAAAAGTCTAGACATCAACCTCGTCGGTTGAGAGGTAAATATCTCGTAAATATAATTTTTTCCCATTTAGTGAGTTAGTTTCTATAATTTCTTTATCCTCGTGCTAGTAGTATAAAGTTAGTGATACTGTACTCTATAACCAAAGAAAACACGACTATTGTCGCATGTGTAAACGAAAAGAGAGTGTGGGTCGTTCATGTAACAGAGTGCGTAGACTTGTAAAATTATCTGCTTGATAAAGTTATCGGTTTAGATGAATACCACTAAAGCATTAGTTTTAATTGACAATAGTCAAACTACATAACATTGATCTAAAATTTCTACAGAGAAAGTACAAATTTGAGATCAATTTAAAGCTGTCGTTATTCATATATCCACATCCACGTACATACATATATTACACTTCATATCAATTCAGGTCTATTACATGCGCCCCACGCTTTTCCTTTTCAAAATCATAAATGTGTCAAAGACAGGGAAGTTGCGTGTTAACAGCGAAAGAGTTCGGACGTGCAAGCGCACGACGGTTGACCTGTTCAGTTCTATTTCTAATTAATGTGAATTTGCATTTAATATCTATACTATAATTTAATAAATAATCATTGTTAAAATACATGATAACTCGCATCCTTACGCCTTTATAACAGTTCAGAAGTAGGATTCGCGCGGGCCTACAAAACAATTTATAGAAATATCAAAGAAGGCGTGCAAACGAAACTTTCCCCTTACGAAAGCAGAGCAACTTTGCTGTTCAACGAAACAAACGCGTCAACGAAAAGGAGAAACGTGCTCTGTTCAACGGAAAATATTCTGAAACTATACTGACAACGGCTAGTCAGTTGTAGCAAAACAACAACGTTATTGTTGTAGCCAAAGGGGCGGCATAGCCGTTCAACGGAATGAGTTTATGCCGAAACAGCAGCGACAACGACGCATGTAGATACATGAAAACGGCACTCAACGTCACGGGTGTAAACGCAGCAAGGACGGTGCTGCGAATATACACACGTTCATACTACTCAATAGCATAAATCGTCAGATCAACGTAAGCGGTGACTGCGCAGCGATCAAGTGCTTGCAGTTCAGAGGAATATTAGCACTGTCAACAGAGATTACGGAGAATTTTTAGACTTGCTGTGCTAAACGATAAAAAGCGCAGTAGGCTACGACGAATAATTTTTGTTTTTGTTGTTGCACGGTTTCAATGGAAAAACAGCATTGGTGAGGAAAAGGGTATGGTCAACAGCATATCGAAGAACAGGGACAGTTTTTGTTTGGCAAGCAACGGCTACGGAAAGCATATTTGGATTGTTTAAGCAACAGCTTGTAAAATTAACTATTAATATGCGAATAAAGATAGATTCTTTAAACGTTTCGCAATTAAATAAACTATTGCGAAACGCGAATATGTTGGCAACTGGAAACAAAGCGCACAAAGTTGCAACACTAATGGAGGCTCTTGGCTCTGATGAAATTGACGCCAGCGAGGTCGAGCAAGAGGACCCATGGGAAAGACCCATCAATGAATTAAAAGATATGATCACTGAATTAGCAAGGTCAATGCAAATGTTAAGTGCAGAACGAGCAACAGCGGAACCAGCTAGTATGCCACAACGCGTTGAGACAACACAGGAATCCAGCTCACGTTCAACAACACAACAAGCATCAACGTACAAAATTCAAGACATCGTGGGAATATTACCAGAGTTCGACCCATTGAAGAAGCTAGTTACAGCGCAACAATTTGTTACTAAAGCTGAGCAACTACAACGAACATACCTGTGGAACGACAATTTGCTACTTTTTGCGGCGCAGCAAAAACTTGTAGGTATAGCGAAGAATTGGCTTGATGCGCAACCAGTGTTCCAGTCTTGGACGGATTTTGTGAGTATGCTGCTGAAAGATTTTCCGTGTATAGTAAACTCTGCGGAAATTCACAGGGAACTTGGCCGACGCAAACGGAAACCAACCGAGACGTTTATAGAGTATTATTATGCGATGATGACGCTCGGAAGACGTGGCAAATTGGACGATGCGTCCATTAACTTTTATACCATCAACGGTATAAACGATATGCAGACGACACGTACGCTACTAGCAATGAACCTGATCACCAGCAACGAACTGCTGCACTCATTGGAAAATCTGCAGACAATTCAATCACCCACTACTACACAGCAAAATGCAACAACAACAGTTAAGACAAACGCATATACATCAAGTGGAGGGCAACCTCCAAGATCGTTAAAATGTTTTAACTGTAACGAATACGGACATGTCGCCGTTAAATGTCCGCATCCACAAAAGAAGCAACGCTGCACTAAATGCACGAAAGTGGGCCACGACGCAAAGGATTGTCGCGCCAATATGAAACCAAATGTAGCAGAAATCGGGGAGTCTAAATCAACTTCACAAGTTCCACCTATAATTCAACACGTTACTATTGAGGGTAAATTGTACGACGCCTTGGTCGACACGGGCAGCGACCATTCATTAATAAGCGAAGCTGTAATACCAACTACGATTCAATGCGCTCCGGCATACAAACGTTTTAAAGGGTTTGGCGGATCGATTGTCGAGTCAACGCGAAGGGCCGAAGTGAAGTTGCAGATAAACAACGAATATGTCAACGCAAACTTATATGTGGTTCCAGACCACGCACTTGGCTATGACTTATTGTTAGGGCGAGATGTACTGTGTGGCCAAAATAAACGTTTGGTCATCGACAATGGATCGCTATAATTACAAGTTAAGTCGGACACGTTTAAAATCAACGATCAGCTCAACGATGCCCAACGAACTGATATACAAACGCTTTTACACGAATACCAAAATTGTTTTGCTGAAGATGTGTCAACGCTGGGTAGATGTAATACTACCACGATGGAAATTAAAGTTACAATACCGGGGCCAATAGTCGGAAAACGCTATCAGGTTCCACTATCACAACAAAGAGAGCTAACGGGAATTCTAAACAATTTATTGGCAAATGAAATAATACGTCCTAGTACATCACCTCACGCGGCATCGGCACTTTTGGTACGCAAAGCTAATGGTAAAAATCGAATGTGCATCGACTACAGGGCATTGAACGGGGTTACTGTACGGAAGAATTTCCCAATGCCAGTTGTAGAAGAGCAACTATTTAAACTGGCTGGTGGCAAGTTTTTCACAACACTCGACATGACATCGGGCTACTACCAGATTCCAATGAAAGAAAGTAGCAAGGAATACACTGCATTCCTCACGCACGATGGACTGTTCGAATACAATGTCATGCCGTTTGGTCTGGTCAATGCACCAATGTTTTTCCAGGAAATGATAACAAAGGTAACATCAAGATTATGCCATCGAGACCAAGTCATCAGCTATGTAGATGAAATGATCATAGCAACGCCAACTGTGAGTGATGGCAAGATTGTTCTACAAGAAGTCTTAGAGGCGATTCGTCAATGTGGTCTCACGCTTAGACCGTCTAAATGCAATTTTCTCTGGGGAAATGTAAAATTTCTAGGACACAACGTATGTGACAGTGGCATAAGTCCGGGGGATGAAAAGACTAAATGCATTCGCGAATTTCCCAAACCATCGAATGTGGCTGAGGTACGTCAATTTCTGGGATTGACCGGGTTCTTTAGAAAGTTTGTGGAAAAGCATAGTACGTTTGCCGCACCACTCACCAAGCTTTTGAAGAAGAATGCAACGTTTATTTGGTCAGAAGAACAAGAATGCGCGTTCGAACAGTTGAAGAAAGCAATTACGTCTAAGCCAGTACTAGTCCTGTATGATCCAACTAAAGCACACGAAGTCCATACGGATGCCAGCCACATAGGGTTGTCAGGTATATTGCTGCAGGAAGAAGCAGACGGACTAAAGCCAATTTCGTTCTATAGTCGTCAATGTAATGATGCAGAGTCACGCTATGCTAGTCACGAACTGGAGGTGCTAGCTATAGTGGAAACGCTTGACAGATTTCGGATGTATTTGTTAGGCACGAGATTCACTGTCGTTACGGACTGTAACGCGATTGTTACGACGAAAGCAACATCAAAATTACCGCCGAGAATAGCTAGATGGTGGTTACGCTTACAAGAATACGAATTTGAATGTAAGCACCGTCAAGGCTCGAAGATGCAGCATGCCGATTGTTTAAGCCGTTCCCCGAGTCTACCACCAACCGAACCGGAAACCGCAGCTGACCGAATTCTGGCTATATCTAATAACAACAGCGACGACTGGATTTACTCAATGCAGATGCAGGATGAACATTTGAAAACGATTACGTCAGCGCTAAAGACCAACGATGGAAGAGCGACTCAGTTCAAAGGTGATTTCATCATTCACAACAGCCGATTATATCGAATGGTTCAAGGTGAGCGACGACTTGTTATCCCTCAAGCAGTTAGATGGCGCGTGACCAAGTCTTGTCATGATGACGCAGGTCACTTTGGCCTCGAAAAAACGCTACAACGACTACAAAAGTACTTTTGGTTCAGGCAAATGAGACGATATGTGAAGTCGTATATTGCAGCTTGCCCCGAGTGCTGCTTGAATAAGATAAAAGGGGGTAAGTTGGAAAGCCAGATGCATCTCACCGAAGTTCTACCGATTCCATTTCGAGCAATGTACATGGATCATCTCGGACCATTTACGAAGAGCAAGCGAGGAAATCAGCATATAATCGTTTTGGTTTGTGGTTTCACCAAGTATACCATATTGAAAGCGGTACGTAACACCAAAACGACTCCAGTGCTACTGATGCTACAAGAAGTTATGTCAATTTTCGGTCAGCCTTTACGAATAACTACTGACCGCGGGACTGCCTTCACGTCAAAGGAATTCGAAACCTTTATGTCTCGTTTCGGGATTCAGCACGTGAAAACGGCGGTGCGAACACCGCGAGCAAACGGCCAAGCCGAACGCGTCAACCGTACTATATTGTCAGCTATCCGATGCTCAACGAACGACGCCAAGGAATGGGACACAAATCTTTTTAACATTCAGTGGTGCATGAATTCGCAAAACAACAGCACCACGAAGATCAGCCCCAACGAACTTGTGTTTAATTTCGATTTACGATGCGTTAGCGAGAATCGATTAGTCCAAGCAATAAACGACGAAATAACAACGCCAGAAGACATAGACAACCAGGAAAATCAACGAAAAGCCTTAGAGAATATCGACACCGAGAGACAAAAATGGAAGCTGAGGTATGATCGAGCTCATCAGCGCCCAACACTATACAACGAAGGTCAACTTGTAGTTATTGATTACATCCCAAGCGCATCGGGTGACACTCACAAGCTCGACCCGAAATACAGGGGACCTTATCTCGTCACCAAACAGTTAGCCCATGACCGATATGTTGTGGAAAACTTACCAGATGCACCCCGTACGCAACGTCATTATTGCAACATATTCTCCAGCGACCATATGAAGCCATGGTGCCTTTTGATTCCAGATCTCGAATATGACGAAGATAATTCAAGAGTCGTTTCAGATGAGGAAACGTCCTAGCGGACGAAATGTCAGGAAAGGCCGAGCTGTCAAAGACAGGGAAGTTGCGTGTTAACAGCGAAAGAGTTCGGACGTGCAAGCGCACGGCGGTTGACCTGTTCAGTTCTATTTCTAATTAATGTGAATTTGCATTTAATATCTATACTATAATTTAATAAATAATCATTGTTAAAATACATGATAACTCGCATCCTTACGCCTTTATAACAAATGGTTTATAATAACTATTACTAAAATTTCAAAATCAAAAGTTATCAACACAAATTATATGGGACTGAAAAATATTATTTTCTACTTTTTAGTCCATTTATAAAAGAGTTGTATTTTAAAAAGATTTTTTTATTTTATTTATTTTCTACTTTTTAGTCTTGTCTGTACAAAATTTTGCAATAGATATTAAAATAATTCAAATTGCAGTGAAAGGGAACAGAAGACTATGCAAGCAAAATGTTGTTTGCTCACATTTAGTATATGCATATACATATATATATATACATATTTACATACATACATACAGCAGCAATTAATTTCATTTAAAGAAATGGGGTGTCGTCCATTTCCGCTGTAGCGTATGTAGTGCATATTTTTAACTTCTTCTGGCGAGGCGACATCTATCTCTAGAGTTTTTCTAATTGTATGTCTTTGATATGATACCAACAACGAGGTTGATATCTAGACTAGATTATATTGCTCAGTCCCACAGAATTTGTTTTGATAACTTTTGATTTTGAAATTTTAGCAAAAGTCATTATAAACAATTAATGACATTGAAAATTAAAAGCGTGGGGCGCATGTAATACACTTGAATTGATATGAAAAGTAACATATGTATGTATGTGGGCATATGAATAACGACCGCTTAAAATCGATCGCAAATTTGTACTTTCGGTGTAGAATGTTATGTAGTTTGACTATTGTCAATGAAATCGAATGCTCTGTACTGCATGCGCTCCACGTTTTACTTTTCAATGTCATTAATTGTTTATAATGACTTTTGCTAAAATTTCAAAATCAAAAGTTATCAAAAAAAAAATTCTGTGGGACTGAGAAATATTATTTTCTACTTTTTAGTTCATTTATAAAAGCGTTATATATTAAAAAGTTATTTTTATTTTATTTTATTTATTTCATTTTAAAATTGCTGAAGTTTGTAAATTTTTAAATTTAACGAACTTGTTTATTCAAATTATCGTCGACAAGAATCCAACCATGTGCCACAATCATAAGTGTTTCCTAATTGCAAATTCTGGCAATTCCAGCTTGAATTTGCAACTTACCTCCAAGAACTAGTCTTTCTACTTGTGATTTATTTAAATAAAACATATGAAATTAAGTCGAAACAGTTTAGCCGTTTTTTTGCCAATTTAGCCGGTTGGTCCAAACAGTTCTGGCAACACTGTGTGACTTGCAACTCAAGAACTACTGAAATATTTGTGCTATAACCAATGTTGCCACGGAGAAATTTTATTTTCCTATCAAAACTTCCTACCAAAATCAACGAGAACCTACCAAACAAGTTTATTAAAAATGTAGATAACATAACACTTAGAAAAACTATAACACAACTAGTACAGTAAAAACAAACTAACTAACAGTTATACGTGTTCATTTTACTGTACAGACTTATACAAATGTTTTTCCCTTTACACATACATATTATTATTATTATTATTATTATTAGTAATACTATTATATATTATATTATAATTATTATTATTGTCCTTAACCCCAATTGTAATCACTCCAACCTCATTCTCTTTAAGAAGTTTGGCACTTTGGAGGGCGCCATATTTAAAATTTTGGTTGAAGAAGACAATCGTTCCCCAAAGTGTATCAGTCTGCTATTTATGATACGTGGGGTCCACGCTTTGCGGGACAGTCAGCTTTGGTTGCCTTAAAACCCTGCATGTCCCGGAACCCACCACAGTGTTTAGTTATTGTAAGCTTTCAAGTGGTTCAAAAAAGTTGTACAGCTTTCCACAAGCCTGCTGCCACTTTAAAAGCGTCTAAGGCCTTTAACCTGCTTGACTATCCGACGTAATGTTTCATTTGGCCCCATTTGTCCTTCTACACAGGCTTCGATTGCAAAGACTTTCACCTGGAATAGAGTTGGGTATGTGTAAATTGGCAGACTTTCTGGAATTTTGGTCCAAATACGCCTGCCCCAGTACTCTGGTCGTCCATCTTTGATCCGTCGGTATACCATGCTTGGGACCTTTCGTCAATCGTAGTTATTATCATTTCACAGCAGTCCTTTTCAGGAATTCTAACCTTGTGGGGATTGTAGAAGGATAGCTCGGGATTATCCATGAATGGCTTTAGAACTTCCAAATGACCCCGAAGATCCCAGATTTGTTTACTGATCATATTGGGCAGTCATAGAGCTCTCCAGCGGGCCTCTTTTTCAAACAGAATAGGCAAAGGAGGAATGCCTGTAATGAGACCAAGAGCCCCTAGCTCCTGTAATGGCCACGCCGACCAGTCGGTGCAGCTTGCTAAAGGTGGACCCCGTGTTTACTTGCGTAGCTTTTGGTCACCAGGCCAGTGCCGCAGATATGACAACTGGTCTTACTACCATATTAAAAGACCAATAGGTTAGTTTTGGTGATATTCCTCAAGTCTTACAATGAAGTCTCTGCCAGGTGGACAATGGTGGACTCCACCGGTGAAATATTCGTGTAAACAAGGTTGCTAATATTATTGTCACGGAACCTACCAAAATCTAATCTAGCCTACCAACCTACCAAATGGAAAAAAACCGACCAGTTTTGGCAGGAAAAGCCCATGTTTGGCAACACTGACTATGACATAAATACTCAAGAACGATAGAATACAGTTCATTTCACCATGATAAATACTTACATATACATATACACAATAATATAGGTAGGAAAGGGTTTAAGCAGCACCACACTACATGCTGTAGCAGCCCTCATAGCAGCAGCTTTTTATTCACATGGTGTGCGTAAGTATGTGTGTACACAAACGCTGCAGGCTGGCTGTGAATTACAAGAATCTTTTAGTAAAATATGTTGCTTTTACTCTGGCATTGTTAAAAGTAAAATAACTTAAATATTTTGTATGGTTTCAATTACGAGACGCCGCGAGTTTGTACACGTACATATAATGTGCTCGTATTAACTTGCATTTAAAGGGCGGTTGGTGAGACTTATAAAATTAAGGGCCGTTTTCTAATGTAAGCAGTAAAGTTGCCTTTACTAACATGGCAGATAAATTGTTCCTCACTTTAAAGTGTTTTCGTTTTCTTATCTTACGGGTAAAAATAAATTTGTTATTCCGTAGAGTGAAACTTCACTACACTTCCGAGAGTGAAACTTCACTACATTTGTCATAAAATTTCAAAGGTTGGCAATGCAACATAAGCAAATATAGAGCAAGAGCAACTGTTAGCAAAAACCAAAACCTTGGTTGAAATAACTAATATATCTAACTCATGACCCAAAACCAAACCAAAATTTAAAGTTAGGTACAAATTTTAAAGGTTGCATCGGGTGAGCAACAATTTATCGATTCGAGAAATTAATGCGCTGATGAGAAAACGAAAACTAGTATATTGAGACGATAAAGTGGCCGGTAATCTAAAGGTTAGATGAGAAAACGGCCCTAAGTTCTCAAAGTAAACATTAGGGGTATACGGTCTAGTATGGTGCATAGAGTTCCTTCTCAATTCTGATGTAGCTGATGATATTGCTCAGCTTCATTTTTCACAATCGCATTCGTTTCGCGAGGCTCCAGTCTTTCACAAAATACGCTCGATAAGACCTAAGAACCTATGCTTAGAAGGCTAATCCCGCGGTAGTTGAAGCAAATAGCGTGGTGGCTTTTCTTGTGGATTGGGCAGAGGACACTTAAATTTCGTCGGTTGGCCAGTATTCCAAACTCTTCTAGCCAAATACACTCAGAAAAAAGTCAACCAGATGACCAGATTTCTGTGGACGAAAGTCCGGACATTTGTAATGCATCGAACCCGAAAAAATTATCGCAAAAATGTATACACACAATTAATACGGTGGCGAGAATGTAAATAGGAAAGGGACATTTTGGCAGGTTTTGGCTACTTTTCTTTGTTTAAAACTTTTGTATTATTTTTTATGAAAATATAGAGTACTATCTAAAAAAACCAGGTAAATCAAAATTTTCAAAACTTTGAATTTTAACAAAGGCGCGTTTTCTTCCATACAAAGTATGTATGTTCGACAATTTTTTGGTATGGAGAAAATTAGCAACACCTTCCACAAAAAAATGTACCAAAAATCAACGGTACCTAAAATTTGCACTTTGAGATTAATGGGCTACAATACTGCACACTCGGAATGTTTCTAAGAAGTCGAATTAAAAAACTCAACATTCTGATGAAAGTTTGTCGAACTTCGCTAATTTGTGTACAACATTTGAAGTTTTGAATTGCATGGTCTTTGCTAAACAACGAGCTACACTTTCATAAAAAATAATAAACATTAAATAATCGAAAGGGTAATAGCCAAAGAATGCTAAACTATCTCTTCCATATTTATATTGTTGCTACTGTATCTACAGCTTATATTTTTTAAATCCATGAATTTTTTGAGGAAATTATTATTATTTTTTATAATCTCAATAAATTCAAGTTAAAAAAAAACTTAACAAATAATCATAAAAACCTTAAAAAAATGCAGCCCAGAGTAATAGACTGCAATATAGGGAGAGTACCAGTTTGACAGAATAAAACATAACCAAAGATCATAGATAGTAAGGATGCTGGTTATGTTTATGGCCCCTTTATAATCAAAGTTCTTCGTGATAAGAAATGTGCTGCCACGCTTGTAAGAAAAATAGTTTTTGGGTCAGAGTACAGGGAGACTCTTTTTAAATTAATAAACAGAACACTGAAAATTGGGACATAATCCGTACAAATATGAAAAATCGTGACACTTATACGTACTGACTTTTAAAAAATATTCAGCGGGACAACTTTCTTAAAATCGGTACTGTCCCGCGAAAATAGGTAAGAATGGTCACAGTAACCATGCCGTTCAGAAGACGCATAACGATCAGTGATTTTTTTTAGCAACGCCTTCTGAATCTACCCAATGGATTCACCAATAGTGTTACAGATTTTTTAAATATAAAAATAACAGTCCAGGTTTGTCCCATAAGTGAATTAATGATCAGTTTAATGAATTATATGTCAATCTAAAGATCAATAGATTCCTATAAATCCATAGTTCGAGGGTCCTCTAGGTGCTTCCTCTGCAATACATGTTTAAAACATTTTACTTGAATGTGAGTCACAAACAGGAGATTTACCTTTCATGCGATGGAAACTTGTTTAACTGTTCTTTTTATCTTCGTTATAACAAATACGACAAACCCGGGATTTCGAGGCAGAGGAGGCATATGCATACAGCCAAATTATTTGGGAATGATACTGAGGTAGATGGAGGCTAAATGGGAAGAGAAAGTCTATATGAAAACACTAATTGGGGGTAGAAAAATACTGGTAAGCATACTAAAACATTGAAAATTTTCATAGCATCTTTGATATGCTGGAATCGTGATATAAATATTCGATTTGGCGGCCCGTAACTCCATTTGTGGTTTAACCAAATATGAAGCGATCGCGGAAACGTTCAGAATGTTTTAAAAAAGGAAAGTGGCCAGCGATTTGTTTGACGTTTGCAAGAGTAAAATTGTATCATTTGGTCTATGGTATCCACTCCCGCCTTTTCTAATATTAGCACAAGCTTCCTGGCCTCCCCATCAACATCACAAGCATAATGTTCTGTTGAAATTAAAATCACGGATTTATTTCTCTTTAGCACATACGAGCATAACATAGTTTTCGTTGGACGATTAAAAGACGCAAGCAATTCTGGTGGAATAAATATTTTATTCTTACGAATTGTACCAACGAAAGCCAGGTTTTTGGACATTAGCTCACTGGCTTATTCTAGCGACAGAAACAAGCCCTGCAGCGAAACCCCAAACAAGTCAGCAAAAATACTAGTTTACAACTAGAATTTCCTGAGTGAAACCAAACTAGTTCGAAAATTGCCTTGTACCAAGTACAAACGATTAATTCATGCCCAGTTTTATTTGACTTCGACAGTTTAATAGAATAAAGTACACAAAATATTATAACTTTTATTTGGGTATATTGTAAACCATTAAAGCGGGTACGTATTCAATTATACCAGACCTGTTAAATAAAGATTAATATTCCTAATGATTATTAATTAAAGCATGTTTCTTTGGATAACCATTTAATGAGTAATAATTAATTACTTAAAAAAAGTTAATTAATTCATTAATTTTAATCACATCTTTATTTTGTTATTTTTGATCATTTTCAATTATTTTTTACTTGTTTTAATTACACGACTATAATTATTTGATTAGTTTCTATTATTAATCATTAGTGGAAACTAATTATTCTTATCCAAATCTCAAATTTTAAACATTAATTATTGCTTTTATAAAATTTAAAAAATAATTGACTGAGATTTGCAAAGTTAATGAATTTAATTTATTTTAATGAAAACTTTATTTTTATTTCAGTTTACTCAAAAATAAACTAAGTATTTATTTTATTTTTAACTAAAATGTTTTCTTTTGCATATTCAATATTATTAAAAAAGATAAAAATATAGTATTTATTGTACCTGAAACATTTTACTTTTAATAACACTTAATGGAAAATGTGTAATATATTCTTCTTCTTCTTTTTTGGCGCTGTAACCGCCTAAGCGATTTTGGCCGAGTTCAGCAAAGCACGCCAGTCGTTTCTCCTCTGTGCAAACTGACGCCAATTGGAAACGCCAAGTGAAGCCAAGTCCTTCTCCACCTGATCTTTCCATCGCAGTGGGGGCCTCCCTCTTCCTCTGCTACCACCAGCGGGTTCCGAGTTGAATACTTTCAGAGCTGGAGCGTCGGTGTCCATTCGAACGACATGACCAAGCCAGCGGAGCCGCTGTATTTTAATTCGCTGCACTATGTCCATATCGTTGTAAAGCTCATACAGCTCATCGTTCCATCGTCTGCGTAAAGGACCGTAAATCTTCCGCAAAATCTTTCTCTCAAACACCCCAAGAGCGTGTAATATATTAAAGTGTACTTTATCAAAAGTGTTTTATTATATATAGTCATTTTATTTTTTGACTCCCAAAGTAGTGGTTTTGGTCCATAATTGGACTAGTATTTTTCTGTCTATTTTGAACTAGTATGCTATATTTCCGACCGAAATCTGACAGTTGCCATCTCGTGGGACATCCCCATGTTAAAAATACCAGTTGATGGCATGGAAAAAAGATAGTTGGCTGACTTGTTTACAACTAGTACATTTGACTACAGGGAAGTTGTCAGCATATACATGTAGCTAATCCAGTACAAAAATATTTTTAAACCACATCGATCACAACCCGTTTACCTTGGTTTACTTCTCCAAGCGCATCCCTAAGCTTACCATTAAAAATTTTCCCCTTCAACGCATAATGGGACTTTGAGTCACAAGCCCACCAAACCATATTTAGCAGGCATAGAGAGAATGTAATTTGTGCAGTTGGTTCGTCCACGATAAGCAAGCAAATGCTCGTCAACTGTGCTTTGCGCATAGGGAATATAGGCACGCTGTAAGTTAGCATTTAACATAATCCAAATGTCATCTATTGGAGCAGTTTTACTTGTTTGTAGTCCTACATCGCTTGCATTTCGAACGAATTGCAAAATTACTTGTAAGCAATTAAATGTTTAAAATTGGTTGCACTTATCGTTTGTATCGGTTTTTGAAAAGGTATGCTTTGTCAATTGACTAAATATGTAGAACCATTATCATATGTCTCTGCAAGTATGGTATCAAGATTCTCTAGCGTGGTCTGATAGACCACAACCTGGAAGGGCGCACATATAACACAAAAGCTAACAATATCGTTCTATACTTACTAGAATAGCAACCCCTCATGGAACTTATTAAAGTCATGCGACAGTTTGCGAAAAAAATGTTGAGGAACCCGAAGATTTTTATTGAAATTTGCGAAATGGTCTGTCAGACCGCAACGCCAGTCATAGGGTTAAGCTGTATGCCATATGCTTTACACTTTAACTTACCAATATTTTCAAAGAAGTTCCATTATAAATAAATTCCATACACATTCGTACCAATTGCTTTTTTAAGAAATTTATTTATTATTAATTTTTGATTTAAATTTAATAATTAAAAAAATATTTGTGTATATTAAAATAACTCCATAATAAATTAAGTTTAAGTATTACAAAATAACAGGGTTTCGACAACGGATTATGGTGGAGGGGAACAAAAAAATCTTACGTGTATCTTCGTTTGGAAAGTATAAATTTGATTGTTGTTTTAGTTGAATTTTGAACTTTTTCATGCCAGTTTCACGAAACTTAACTTTAAATGAAAAATTATTCTTCTTATTTGAATTTGATATGGAAACTGACAGAAAAAATAATAATTTTTCATTTAAATTGCTTTTTTTAAAACAAATATTTTTGAGGTTTTGATTTCGCCCCCCCAAAAAAAAAATACTAAACATATACGTACGTAATTTTTTATAGCGCCGATAAACGTGAATTTTTTGGCCTCTTCCAAAATCGTACACGAATGGTCGTTTGTAATCTCCTGCCTGACAAAGGCCAATATTAGCAAAAGTCATTTCGTATTCTGCACTCAGAAAAAAGCATTTCCTTAAATCCAGAAACAGTATCCTCATTTTCGAGCTACTGTTTTTCCCTTAATATTACGAAAAATTTACTCAATTTCAGAAATTTGTCCTTAATTTAAAAATAGGGCGTCATTAATTTGAAGGAGTAAATTTACTCAGTATAAGTAATAATTTAATCAATATAACTAATAATTTCCTTAACTAATTTTGAATTTTGTCAGTGCTGTTACGACAATGTTAATTGCTTTCCTGGCAAATGTCGGCTGTGGCGTCGCGTGAAGACTACTGCTTTAGGTTCTGAGATCGCAGGTTCGAATCCGGTTGGAGGTGGTTAGAGTAAGGTAAGTCAATTATTTCAATTTAAATATAAATATAAATTACAAATTGTAAAATTAATTTCATATATGGAAAAACCTAAATACTCAAATAACATAAAAAATATTAGATAAATTAGTTTTTACATATAATTTAAGAAATTACAATTAAAAAAAATAAATAAAAAATTAAAAAATATTAAAAAATAAAATTCCTACTCTGGGACTCGAACCTTGCATCTCTCGACTAGCACTCCTTTGCTCTGTCGGCCGTTGCCACTGTTTGAGCGCCGCGAGCAAAATGACATACTTATTCCTTTCACGGGTGTGTAGTCTATTTTTCCTAAAAATTAAGGAATTGTATTTTCCTTAAACTGATTGCAGTTGCTGAAATGTATCCGCGCCCATGCGTTGGGGTTACGAGCCAGGGCAAAGACGGCTACTGCGATTTTTCGTAGTCATCGATGCCATCGCTAGCGTTATGCTTTGGTAGATGTACCTGTAAAGAAAGTAAAAAGACACTTGTTATGAGAAAGCAAACGAGAAAGTAAATATGTAAATTACTTTAGCATCAATTAAACAAGGATTAGGGACATGAGCCATTTAGCAGTAGTAACGGATTTTATTTTTAGGGTTTTGAATTGTGTCATTTTTGCAGAAGACCATCGAAATGATCAATACTAAAATAAGTTGAATGCGGAGAACCAATCTTCCGCTAAGTGCTGTAAGATACGTATGTTCAAAGTTA
The DNA here is from genome assembly GCF_013731165.1 of Rhagoletis pomonella. Taxonomy (NCBI): domain Eukaryota; kingdom Metazoa; phylum Arthropoda; class Insecta; order Diptera; family Tephritidae; genus Rhagoletis; species Rhagoletis pomonella. The sequence goes on along the minus strand of NW_023459251.1, from coordinate 42,174 downwards.
AAACCATCCTTGTAAAACCATTGGTCCAAATTACTCACATAAGCATTGGAGATAAACCTCTAAGCTGCTTTTTCTTTTTTTTTAGGTTTTAAAGTTCCCTCGACCATATTAAAAGTTCTGTAGCCGGTTGTAAGAAAATTTAGGAAATGAGAGAATTCTGAATACAGTTTTTCTTTATCCAAAATAGTCACACAGCTAACCAATTTTTGAACTTTGCTTTCGAATGCATTGCAAATAGAAACGGACTGCTGGCTGGCAAATTAACTCCATAGGGCTATTCGCAATCCGGTGCAAATGGCCTAGCATCATAGCATTGCAAATTTGTATTGCAAATTATTTGCAATACACAAACAAAATACACGCATTTGCATTTGTCATGGCTTGACAAATTTGCAATACCGAAAATCCATAGCATAAAAATGCTATGCATTGCAACTCTGGTTGACATTTCTATCAGTTGATTAAAAAAGTTTTACCATGACAGTTTATTAAAGGTCGCTCACAATCCATGGCATATTTCTGCAATTGCATAAATTTGTCAGCTCTTATGCACCGAATCGCGAATAGCCCTCATGTGGGCGCTGAAGTGCAATGAAGAAGCAACGAAGCAACAAATTCAGAAAATACTACCTCACAGTGACTGTGGGATTCTTGCACTCCACAGAGCAACAAATTCAGAAAATACTACCTCACAGTGACTGTGGGATTGTTGCACTCCACAGAGCAACTTGTACTATTTTGTTGAGGTTAATAACGGGGTCTCATACTAAATACTCAATGGACCGTAAACTAGAAAAACATCCCCAAAGCAATCTGAGTGAACGACCATGCAACGAAGCATTCAGCCACGAAATTACGTCAATGACTTCGTTAGCGAATGGAGCATACACCGTCATTTGGTTGCATTTGCATTGTACTTTACATCAGTAAGAAGATTTGTTGCCATATTGCAGACTTCACGATCTAAAGGTTCAGTTAGTCTAGACTTAGCTTAACTCACGTAAGAAATCGTCAATGATTTCTCAACACGTTAACTTAGCCAGAGGCGAAAATAATTTGTTTTTATTTTTCTTTTCAGCTGATTGTCACTTTGCCGCTTGTAAGCAACATCAAAAATTCCTGAACAAAAATATATTAGATTTCGTTACGTAAATCAAGTCTATACTAACTGAGCCTTAAGTAAGTATGGCATCTTAAACATGACTGGAAGATGCTGTTTTTAAATACCTGTGCTGTTGTTAAAATATATCTTCCTACATTTTCATACTTAAATAGCTTTATACATGTACTTCGAAAAATACATGTCTACAATCTTAGGTTTAACTTTGTTTGTATTTGCATGCTTCGTGCTGCTTGACTTGACGCTCGCTTTTCAGCTGGTTTTCTATTTACTTACCCACTTGCCATCGTCGTTATAGTCCAACCAATTGTTATGTGTACGTAAGGTGTTGGTGTCGTTGTCGGCTTTGGTGGTATTAGCAGTTCTGAAAGAATGGTAAAAATTTAAATTTTTAATCTATTTTTTTGAGACTTAAGTAATGCTTAAAACATCCATTTGTAGTCAGCAGTTTTGTGTAGAGGAAAATAAAGAAACCTTTTTAGTAAAAATGTAAACTGCGCCAGCGCGAAATTGAATCAGGTAAATGAGATTTTGCCTGAGAAAAACAATGAAAATGAGATGTAATCCGAAAATACACTAATTACCGAAGTATGTCTTAGTAAGAGATCGTAGCGGGCTTCAAAAAATTTAGTGATCAGTGGTACTTCTGAAATGGAACACGGATCTTCATAGCTTTTAATCGACATGTGCGACAACAGGCTAGTGAAGAGTGAAGTCTAAGAGCTTAAAGCTTCCAGCTAAATCATTATGAAACCGACATATTATATATTACTTTCCTGCTTGTAATTCAACGACTAGGTGCTTTTTAAGATTGAAGAGTCATTTGTATAACTTTTTTCTGCTCGCCAATTCAACCTAATCGGCAGTTAGCGAACACTTACATTGTAAGTGTCAGCCTAATAGACGGATGTGTTAAGTTTTAAGCCGCAGGTCCCTGCACTGAGTAATCGGGATACTAGACATAAATGTTCTTTCCTTTTTCACATTTTAAATCATTTTCAGAAAAAGACCTAGAAATTGTGGTAAAAGTTGAACCTCGGAAGACATAAATTTACAAAGTCGCACCATACTCGAATTTTCTGGTGATAAACTAAGATGATTGTAGAAGAAGTACAAATGAGAACAAGCCTAATAAGCTGTTCCAGCTACACTGCTCATTGTTATAGTTGCTTACTTTTTTCGGGACAATTTAGGGACTAGATAGGGAATTTTTCGGGACAAGTGCCGCAAGTTTTCGGGATCATTTTGGACCTAGTTCGGGGACATTTTGGATCTAGTTCGGATGTGACCAGTTCGGAGCTAGTTCGGTACTTTTTTGGGATGATTTTGAGACTAGCTCGGTACAAGCTCCGGATTTTTTCGAGACCATCTGTGTTTTAGTTTGGAACCATTCTTGGTCTAGCCCAGGATACAGATGTTTACATGTAAAATTGTACGCCTTTTTGACGTAGAATACGTCTTACCTTAAGGTATGGGGGCTATGTTCAAATGTTGTAGTTGTAATTTTTAGAGCTTCACAAAAACGCTTATTGCACGAGAACTAATAAAGCGATTTCAAAGAGAAGTGTGGCGTTTCAAAGATAAAATTCCAAACCTGTCGACAAATTCATTTTTGTAAATAACCAATTCGGTTTCTGTCGTAAAAACAACGGTAAACATTGCCTTATTTTGGGGTAAATTTTGAGCCTTTAAAGTGCTCTAGCAACTTATTGTTGGCATATATAACTTTCATTTTCGGGATATAGGTTCCTTGGAGCAGTAGAAATATTATCGGGTACAAATTTTATATAAATTTAACAAATATTGAGCATTTTAAGGCCAAAAAATTGTTGAAAAAATTTGCACATTTTTTTCATTACCAAAATGCTCGAAAACCGCTCGAATGATTTTGTTTTTGTTTTCTTTAATCAAAAATTCAAGAGTTTTCCTTTCGTTTGGTATATGGGAAGTATTGGTTGATATCTTCTATATATGTTTATTTTATTCAAATATATGGGCATAAATGATTTTCCATACAAAATCACCTCGTCATCATTTTGCAAACACGTGCATGCGTTGGAAGTGAGGAAAGGAGGCAAAAAGTATGTATGCGTATGTAATGCGGCTTTTGATCGCAGCGTATGTACATATGTAAATGCATATATACGTACATATGAAAGTTTCAGTTAATGTGGATCTGTTTGGTTTTGTTATCGATATTTTTATCGATTTTGTTGCCGATATTTTAATCGATTTTGCCATCGATATTTTTATCGGTTTTGTTACCGATATTTTCACCGATTTTGTTATCGAAATTTGTATCGATGTTATTGATTTTGCTATCGATATTTTCGGAACTTATCGATATAATGATCGATATTTTTATCGATTTTGTTATCGATTTTGTAATCGATTCTGTTATTGATTTTATTATTGATTATTTATCGGTTTTGTTATCGATATTTTTCTTGATTGTTTTAACAATTTTGCTATCGATATTGTTATCGCTTTTGTTATCGATATTTTTGTCGCTTTTGTCATCAATATTTTTATCGATTTTTCTATAGATATTGTTATCGCTTTTGTTGTCGGTATTTTTATCGGTTTTTTTACCGATTTTGCTATCGATATTGCCATCGCTTTTGTTATCGATAGTTTTATCGATTTTTTTATCGAATTTATTACCGATTTTGTAATGGATTTTTTGATAGATTTTGTTATCAATTTTGTTATTGACTTTGGAATCGATTTTGTTATCGATTTTGTAATCGATTTTTCGATAGATTTTGTAATCGATTTTTTATCGATTTTGTAATCGATTTAGTTAACGATTTTGTTATCGATATTTTTATCGATTTTGTTATCGATTTTATTATCGCTTTTGTTATCGATATTTTTTTCTTAGTTTGTGCTTTCGTTTTTGACTTGGATATGCTCTTAACCATACCACGCATTCTACGTTTAAATTTAGCGGGTGTATCTCCGATACAGCCTGCAGACCAAGACGAAGGCGCTGGACTGTTCCTTTTTTTTATAGCTCATCGGTTTTGATAGCTACAAGAAGTGGATGTAAACGATGGGCAGGAAAATGAATAAGGAAGTGTAAAAACTTTTTGTCATCTCTTCAAAACCTGGTGCTTCTTCTTTCTTTTTTGTCATTTTACAAGAAAAACCCAAGTGGTGGTCAAAGTCAGAAATAATCTATGGGGAGAGTTATTGAACAGTGTTTCTGCTCTTCAGGTATTTTATGATTGGGAAACTACTTTCGAAATAGCATTCTAATTCTCTTATGTTCCCCGTAGGTAAAAGATTTGAGGAAATTTCAACATTTCTGGCGTGCACTTTAGGATTTAAGTTTACAACTGATAAGAAACGTATGTTTTATGTGAAGTCTTATATTTGCATATTAACCCTTAATTAGGCGCATGGGGTCAAAGCCATTTCAAGTTAAAAAAAAAATGTATTGGAGTGCTTGGAGCGTGCTCGCGCTCTGTCCAGCTTCTTAACTTCCCGCGGGGTACGTAAATAAGTCACGGCCACAACATCGGCGTGGACACATTTGGCGCTGCTCTTTTACGCCCTGAACCCAAGCGACCACTTATGTAAATTTTTTTGGCGGCGGTAAGTTTTTATTTTTTTTTTTAAGTTTTAAGTCGAAATTATGTTTTTATTTTTTTAATTTAACGATAATAGAGTACTTTAATATTTTTGTTAATACGCACTTCGTTTTTTTATTTTTATTTTGAGAACTCCTTTTCGACACTTTTATTGGGGTCATTGGGGACCGTATACGACTGATTGTGTGATTTTCTTTATTCGCCTAATTAAGGGTTAAACGTTTTTGTGCTAAAAATGTATTTTGTTAGATTTTTAATGCTTTTTGCTTATTTTTTTAAACTTCCAAAACTAAAAAAATTGCACTAGCGAGTATTTTAGCTTATTTGTATTTTCGAAGTGCCAACTGCTGGTGCTAGTAATTTTATAAATTATTATTATTTTTGTAATTTTCTGGAATCATGGCAATTCATTGTCAGATAGCGAAAATCCATACACCATTCAGAATTGATAAGTTTTCGGAATGAACGCCTTTTTAACAAATAGATTTTAATTGAAATATTAAGTTAGGGTACTGCTGTAGTACTTATCTGCATGATTGAAATAGGTATGTTGAGCTTTGAAGCTTAAGATGAAAGATCAATTTTTGTACAAGAATTCCATACAAATTTTACTTTTTCAGTTTTTTGAGGTGCAAGCCCCTGAAATGGTTGCATATGAGAAGAAAATGTTTCTTCTTTAATATTGACTCAATATTGACAAATTAAACCGTGCCACAAACGTGTTAAATATGAACCATGTATCGTGGTTCTGTGCGCTATCATCTCCTTACTCGTACATTTAAAAATACTAAATCCTCATAAATATGTTAAAGGAACAAACTTATTTTCCATTTATTTATGAATGATGTTGTGAACAGAAATAATCTTGATTTGCAGCATGATATGTTTTTACATAGTAGTGCTGGTGCAAAGGCCGCTAATAAGGTGGCTAGCCAAAGGCAGCACTGACGCAAAGTGATAATGTCGTTATCAACTTCGACACCTTTTCAGGAAATTACTTTTTCAGGAGGTAGCACCTGCAAATTTCCCATTTTAAAAAAGGAGGGCTACTCTAATGTGGAGGCGTGGACAGAGAACGAGCACACAATGGGCTAGCTTTTATCAATATTCATCTTAATCTGGATGTCAATGTTGCCTCAGTATTAAAAGAATTTTTACCAGTATCTCGATTAATTGCATTATTGAAAGCAGAAACATTTAGTAAATAAAGCATCATGTGACTTTTCTTTGAGTTGTGCTCAAATATATCCACAATTAGGTACAATATGCTGAATACCCTAAATAAAAAAATAATAGTCTTGGTTTTTTAGAATGACTTTACATAACCCCCTCCCAGACAGAAAGCCTGCGGCCGGCCCTGCATAAATTATACCTCTTTAAAGCTTATACACCATGCGTATATCGAATTCCTAAACTAAACTTCTTAATGGAATAGTCTTAAATACAAAACTGACGTTGCAAATTGGCGGATGCACAAAATGGAATATTTTGTCTGTCATAATACAATTAATCCTGCAATTGCAGTGAAAGTTTTTATAGGACTGGCATTTGCTAGTTGCATTGACCAAAATAACTAATAGCTCCAAAGGCGTATTGCATTTTTTCAACATTCATTTTTTCAACATACTCAGAGATATTCTATGATCTTTGCAAAGGAAACAGGACAGTAGCAGCAGTCTGCTTGCAAAAGACTAAAAGATAAATGAGCTTTCCGCTTTCAAACTTGGCTTTGAATTCAATTTGGAACACCCTCATCCGCATTGTGAATAGGAAAATGGCACTAAAATCGAATCGACGCACATTTATTCGTTTTAAAGAATTTTTTTTGCATCTAAATGGACAAGGACATAAGTGAAACCAATTTGCGGTAAAGAGAAAGGGTGTTCTAAACCAATGTTCAAATGTATTTGCGCATACAAATATTTTACATACATATGTTGGTGGTTTCCGCTGCAGAGGTTTGCAAAAAGTAAGTAGGTACATATGTGTATCAAAAAATGTGCGATTGTCTTTCTGATTTTGTTTGATCGTTTGTTTGTTTGTCGTGTTCTGACAAATCGACGAGTGAAATGAAAGTCCCTTCAGCATTAGAAACATTAAATGTGAAAGCAATTCCTTTACTTCATGGCGGAAGATGAGCCTTCTGGCTGCCGGCTGACAGCGGATATGGGTATCAATATATTGCCGAGCGCTTTTCGAAAAAGAATCATTTCACGAAATTGTGGCATACTGCACACTATGTAAATACATATACATATTTATGTATGCATATGGACCTGCAATTGTCGCTTGTCACCAACACGTTCACACATCCTTTACGATAGGTGTATCTCAATCCAATCCTGCCGCATCTACTGATGCACCCTCTGCTACTTTAGAGCAATGGCGAAAGCGTTGAATAGATGGGACCGATGAACGACATACAACAATCCCGTCAGCCGCTCGGAGTGCTTTATCTATGAAAAACAACAACAAAAAAATAACAAAAACAACAAAAACTATACTAACTATACTAGCCAGTCAGGCTGACTGTCCGTTCGATGGAAATCAGCTCACCTACCTCCTTATTGGTGCACTTAGCCGCACCAGAGTTCGCAATTCACAAAATCCCCATTGATTTATCCGCGCTAATATAATGTGAAAAGAAAACATAATAGATACTCGACGCTATCTGCTATGAACTTATATGTACATACGAATATACACAATATACACATATTAGAGCGGGTCGATTTGTAGGGGACCGAAAAAACGGAAAAATCGCATATGCGGAAAATGCTCTACGGATCATTCTGAGCAAGTTTGCTTAAGAGACTATAGGTCTAAAACCAATTTCGGGAGGGTGTTGTTGGCCTTCGTATGACTTACCGAACGGCTGAAAATTTTTAAAATTGGTCAATAACCGCGCCCACATCCTATAAAACGGTACCACGATTTTTTCCCGTTACGCGCCGAGAAAAACTGGTTAGCAGTTGAACTTATCGTGCAGTTCCATGTATGCTCCATTTGACAAAAAAATTATAAGTCTAGTTTTTTTTTTTAATTGAAAGTTTTGGACTTTTGAGTTAGATTTTTGAAAGACATCAACGTCAATAATTTTTAAATACCTCAGAACTTTGCTTGATTCATGGTATTATTATTATAGGTATTGTCTTCCCAGAGAGTTTTGTTTCACATCGAAATTCGTGCTCCTTTCTTTCTTTGCTTTTGGTTTTCGCACAATTTAATTTTTATAATTTTTATAAAAAAAAGAAGAAAAAAATGTTTGAAATAAAGTGAGGAATACAAATTTTTGACTTGTTTACTAAGAAAATGTTTATTTTGCGGCTTTTGCCATTAAATAAGTTCTCTGCAAGACGGTTTGTTCAAAAAAAAAAAAAAAAAAAAAAAACGTGGACAAGTACAGAAATATCCCTTTTCAAATAAGGCTGATCGGAAAATCTCTCTGGGAAGACAAAACCTGTAATTATTGTACCATGGTTTGATTCACTTAAATATTACAATATATGCAAACGAAAAAACAATTGCCTAAAGATTTGTTGTAACTCGCGATTAATGCCGTTTAAGATCAATTACGCGAGCGAAAACAATAAGAACGTGCGCCTTTTTTGTTGTCTTTTCGATTTTGCAATTAAAATTTATAATTTGATAAAATGGAAAATAATTATTCGTATATATCATCAACTTCAGAAATGGATATAGCATCATCTACTTTATCTAGATCCACCATATGTCATATGCCTTCTCCAGATGTTAAACGTTTTTGGAACACCACAAGATTTTAGTGGCCTTAACTTACCAAGCTAGCGTGATTAAAGTGTTATTTTTTTTTTTTTTTGAACCGCGCGAAAGAACAAGGAAAAATGTATGCTGACAAGAATTTCACTGCTGGCGTGTCAAAAAAAAAAATAATAATAATATTTATGGAATGGAATTTGCATAGATCTTATAAATGAAAAAAGCGTCATACTAAGACTTAACCAGTTTATTTAAAAGTACAAAAAAGAAATAAAAATTAAAATTAAGTTACGAAGTTTTGTGGACTCGATTGATGATTTGTTTTTCATCGGGAAATGTAAATGTAATTTAAAAGCAAGCCTATGTGTTTGTGGGAAAATTCCGGAAAGTTTGACATTTTTTATGCACACTGACCGGAGTCATGATTCTACATATGAACCAAGTCAGTCAATACCACCATATGAGGTAATAACTTCATTGAAACCACGAGCTTACCCCAAAAGGTACTCGGCGTTGAATTTCGCGATGATGTGTGACAGATTTGGCATGTCTGCCAGAGCAGCTTCATGTTTAGCAACAGCTATCTTCAAGGATATTGACTGGCGATTTGAATGGCATAGTAAGGCGTTTTGAGATCGATTAGGGAAGGCCGTTGAATTGGTTTATATGTCTTCTACATTTTAATGAATTGCCTTTTCGACACCTATTCAAATTTCTCGATAATTCCAAAACGAGCGGACCAAGAACTGCCAGCGGTTTAATAGCCAAACAAATTGGATGTTGTGAGAAAATAGTATGAAAATCATTTTTTCGAAATATTTTCTTAGAAATTTTTTTATTAAACGAAAGTTTTAAAAATTTTTCAAGGTGTAGTTGATTTTAAAACCATACCACTAGAAAACATGCCACCTTCTTCATCACATAATTGGAAGCGCGATAAGTGATCTGCCGAGTCGAGTCGACTCGAGTACTGACTCGAGTACTTTAGAAGTACTCACGTACTCGAGTAAGGAAATTATAGTATTCGGATACACAGACTCGAGTACGGGTCTCGAGCACTTAAAGTATCCAAATACCGAAACAGGTATTTTTGAAATTTAAATTGCGGATTTGCGTTTTTTATAAAAATAAAAATATTTTACAATGTACATCAAGACATCAGCGTTCGCCTATGGAGATAAGGCCTTATGTGCCAAATATACCACACAAGTATTTGCGCAAATACTAATTGGTGCAAATATGAATCAAAGGGCGTTTCGAAAAATTCTTATTTTTACCAATTATTATTTGCGCAAATACTTTGTATCATATCGACAGTTTCCAATTAATCGATACTTATGCATGTAAAAGTTCAATCGCTAACACTATTGACGAATAAGATGACTGCATTTCTGATTTCATAATATATACTTTGCCTATGTTATATTATCAATTTCCAATTTTTAGCTAACTTTATTTGCAATTGTGTTGACGCAATCATGGCTCCAAAACGTTCATCTGATATTTGGAATTTTTATAATAAATTTGAAAATAAGAAAGTGGAGTGCAAAGAATGAAAAAAAACTTTGCTGATTTTGGAAATACAACAAATTTGTTGAAGCATTTGAGAAAAGTGCATTTTCTAATATATTTAACATCTATAGAAAAAACGCGTAGACAGGATCAAACCCATGACAATAATTCCGATTTAGAGTCGCTAGAAGCAAGGGTGGATAATGAAAATGGGGACCAAGCTCAAGGTGAAGGTGTTTAAAGTCGTAGAAACCCGTTACAGATGAAAATTTTATTAAACGAGGATGTACAGGAGAATTCAAGCAAGCAAAATATACTTACCAGCTAAACCCCAACTATAGTCTACCTTCAAGAAAAATGCTAGCAGAAAAATTACTACCAAAACAATATGATATTTCAAACGCAGCACTAATTAAAATGTTGCAGCGGGTGGATTTTGTAGCAGGCACAACTGATTTATGGACATCGGACAGTAATACAAATTATTTGACTTTGACAATCCATTTCCTTTATCAAGGTCAGGCAGAATCTCGGGTATTGGCCACCAAAGAAATGACAGACCACATAGCAAGTTTACTGCGCCAAGTACTTGAAGAGGAATGGAAAATTTTTGATAAAGTTGTATTCATTACTATAGATAATGCCCAGGATTGAGAGAATACAAAGGTTTGGCCGATCTCGGACCGCTATTCCTCTCTTAACGAATTTGACAGAATCGTGTTTTGCATGACGTCACACTGGTGCAACTTGTTTACGTTTTCCTTGCAACATTTTTTCATCTTCTTCCATTCCTGCTCACGTTTTGGCATTTTTCTCTCGCAATTGCACCAGTCTGACGTCACAGAAAAGTTATTCTCAAAAATCCTGTCTGATCGGCGCAATCTTGTACTCTACTATTCTTGGATAATGCCAGTAATATTTGTGAAAAAAAGCAGTTATCGAAATTTTGCATAAACGTCATCATTCTTGTGTGGCACATACTTTAAATTTAACAGTCTCTGATTGCATGAAAGATAATGAGCAGCAATCTCTTTTAACGAGGAAATGTCGTGAAATCGTTACTTATTTTAAAGAAGTAATGTTGCGTCCTACAAGCTTCAAGAAATTCAAGAGCAGATGAATTTAGAAGAATTGAAACTACATCAAGATGTTCAAACACGCTGGAACTCTACTTTCATCATGTTTGATAGTTTGGACAGAGTCAAGATACCACTATCAGCTGCGTTATCTTCCTTGCCTTCATCTCCTGATAACTTGACCAGTGAAGAATGGAATGTGTTGCATGACGCGGCGTGACTATTTTTAGACCAGTGGAGCAACTTACGACTATTTTATATGGTCAACAGTATCCTATATTGTCGTGTGTTATCTCGCTTATCCGAGGTGTTCAATCAACCCTTAAGAGCTATTCAATGTCCACTAATATGGCGACATCTTTACAAAAAAAGTAAGTGCACTGTAGAAGTGAAACTTACGTTACTTATCTATCTATACATACACACATCTGCTTTTGCTTAGGGTTATATTTTTTCGCTTTTTTTCATCAATGTAATCCCTACCTCTACCACTGTTCGTTTTATAACATTCGTGTTATTCTGTATTTCCATTATCTTCAGTTTTATCATTATACTCTATCGATAACAAAATCGATTATAACGTCCATCAAAATACCGATACCAAAATCGATGACAAATTCGATAAAAATTTCAATAGCAACATCGATACAACCATTGATAGCTAAATTGATTAGAAAATCGATAAAAATATCGATAACAAAATCGATAAATATCGATAACAAAATCGATAAATATCGATAACAAAATTGATAAATATCGACAACAAAATCGATGTATATCGATAACAAAATCGATAAATATCTATAACAAATTCGATAAATATCGATAACAAAATCGATAAATATCGATAAAAAATCGATAAATATCGATGACAAAATCGATAAATATCGATGAAAAATCGATAAATATCGATAACAAAATCGGATAAATATCGATATTAAAATCGATAACCAAATCGGATAAATATCGATAAAAAAATCGATAAATATAGCTAACAAAGTCGGTAAATATCGATAACAAAATCGATAATAAAATCGATAAATATCGATAACAAAATCGACAAGTATCGCTACCATAGTCGATAAATATCGATAACAAAATCGATAATTATCGATAACAAAATCGATGAATATCGATAACAAAATCGGTTAATATCGATAACAAATCGATAAATATCGATAACAAAACCGATAAAAAATATCGATTATTTGATCGATAGATCTCGAGAATCCCGAAAATCTCTAAAATCCAAAAATAGTTCCCAGATTGAGTCTCTGTGTCTCTCTCTATATCCTTTCCTCTTTAATTACCTCTATTTTAATCTTTCTTCCTCTATCTTCATCTTTGCTTTTATCGGTATCCTCACCCTCCTCTTTGTACTTACTTTTATGGTCATCATTTTTTTCAGCTACATATTCCCCTTCACATTTGTTCTTATATATATACATAAGTAAAGTGATTAGATTTACCTTGGTCTTCATTTTAGCCTTTATCTTTACGCATCTTTGTTTTTGTTGTTATTTTTACCTTTGCCTTTATCCTATTCTTCATTTATGTACCTTTACTTTCATTCTTGTATTGGTCTTTTTCTAAGTGTTATTCTTTAACCTTTTGTTAAATTTATACCATATTCATATACATAAGAAGCACTTGTTTCAGCCCCAACCATTTCCGTTGCACCATTTCCGTTGCATCATTTCTGTTGCATCATTTCCGCTGCATATACACAAGAAGTACTTGTTTCAGCTCCAATCATTTCCGTTGCACCATTTCCGTTGCATCACTTCCGTTGCATCATTTCCGTCCCAACCAGATCCGTGTGCAATTTCCGCTGAATTTGCCAATTTACTCCCAACCAACCAATCGCCGCTAAAGAAGTTTCACTTCAATAAACCTATAGTAACCATCGAAAGGCATTTAGGCGCTTATGAAACTAACAAAACTGCAGCTAAAGCATCATTTCTTGATCCAAGATTCAAAAGGGCTGGTTTTGGAAAGTAAATAAATGCTGAGAGTGTTCAAAGTAGGGTCATTGAGGACCTAACATGCCATGAACATGAATCATTCACCCATAGTGAGTTTCCATCATTATATTCAACCCCGCAGCTGCAGCACTTGAGTTCCGATGCCCAGTTTTGATCGAATGCAAACCAACATCTTCAGCACCAGCTGATGATTTGTTGTGGAACTATTTGGATAATAAAGTGCAACAGCAGTCGAATTTGGCTACTCCCACCTCCTCCGCTATCGTCAAGGTGAAACAATGCGTTCAACTTCCTTACCTACAACGAAATATGGATCCGTGCGAATTTTGGGGGAGTAGAAAAATTATTTCCAAAGGTTTGTACAAAATGTCTCAAAAGTATTTGTGAATTTCAGCGACTTCTGTTCCTTCCGAACGAGTTTTTTCGACAGCAGGGTTGCTAAATATGCAACAACTATAGAAATAGATTAGAACCGAAAAAGGTTGATCAAATATTATTTTTGAATAGTCATCGCAAAAATAAGAAAGCGTACAAAAAACCAAACTGAACTGTTATTTTAAATTTCATTATAAAGTTATCAAACAAAGTACATACTTTCGTTTGTATTTATTTGAATCTAATATCGTTATAGGTATTAATTGCCAAAGATGAAAGGAGTTTTAAATTCCAAAGAAATAATTTTATTGTTCATGAATCTAGATCTCAAGTAATATTTTCATTATAACTAAAGTACTAGTTGAACTTTTAAAGTACTGAAGATTTATTTTTACCTCCCTTTTATTAGCTCGGGATGTAGCTATTTAATATTGATGCACCTAAAAGATGCAGCGATTTATATTCTCAAGTTACACACCTGATGACAGTACGAATGGAAATTATAATAGCGAGGTTTTAGTTTTTTAAACTATAATTTTATTTTAAACTCATTTTTTACTTTGGATATTTTTTTTGTTAATGACAGACTTCTACTATGATTAATAAAACAACTGTTATTCAAGTTTGTATTTATTTTATTCTAATTATTATTCGTAAGTATGTAAGAATTACATTTCTAGGTTTGGATCTACATAAATCGGATATACTATCTTGGAGTTAATAATAATATCATGTTAATTAAAAAGTCAGCATTTTTGTTGGGTACATGTACAGCAGTCGAATTTAAAACGTTTCGAATACTCGATTCGAGTATCTGTCTCGAGATCTGACTCGATTCCTTTTTTAATGAGTACCAAAATACTACAGTACCAAAAATAGCCGACTCGGCACATCACTATTATCGACTGATGTAAAGTATTTGCTTCAAATGGCTTCTGCAATATCGGATGGTTCTATTACAGTTGACTTAGCTAACATAAAACCTGGACCTGTGGCGCACTCCCGTTGGCTAACCAAGGCCGGTAGAATGTTACGATTGTACATTGCAACAAGTTCACCACCTTGTAACTTAAAAACTCTAGCAGAATACGTAATAAGAGTTTATGTTCCGATGTACTTTAACATTAAGTACTACCATTCTGTTATATACGGCAGTCCGCTTATCTTCAAATTTATCCGCCTCACCCAATTTCTTCCCTCCAAGGAGCGCCAAGTTATCAACTCAGTAGTCCACAATAACTCATACTTTGCTCATGCAACAAATGTCTTGCTATCAATGCTTCACGATGATAATAAATCAGTACGCGACCATGCAATAAAGAAAATTATGTACTATGTACTGTATGACAACCTTTGCGATACAGAAGAACTTAGGGAGTACAAGAAATGTAAAATTAATTTTGACTGCTCCAATTATTTTCCTATGATAGATTTGGATGATGACAACATTTTAACTGAATCGCCAATTACTAGAAACGTTCCGTATAACCATTTGAAGGAATATTTATAATTTGAAGGCCCACCACTTCCTGAACCGCTTAACGGAAAAAAATCGTGAAAGTGTTATGGCTGTGACTGATGTTAGTCGAAAAAAAATACTACGCTTGGAAAGCAAGCAGGACTTAAAAACTTAGTTATTTAAGTATTATCCAAAAAATAAACTGCTTTCTGTACCCTTACACTCATAAATCAGCTAAATATTCGTTTAAGTTTTTCCAAACAATTTTTTTTTTTACCTTATGTGAAACTTCCCCTTAAAAATCGCTGGCTCGAGATTGGTTTTAGACCCATAATTTCTTAAGCGAAGTTGCTCAGAATGATCCGCATATGGGCATTCCCATGGTGGCGCACGTGACAGTCGTACGATTTCAATGTGATACAAAAAAGGAAAACCATTCGTTTTCTTTAACTTTTTTGGGTCATTGTATAGCACATAATTAGCTCTATATTTAACCGAAATTAAATCAATCGAACTGCTTGGTCCTGAAATATAAGCATTTAAAGGGAGTGTCGTTACGTGACAAAAAATGGAAGTTGATTTTTTCTTTTCTTACAAAATCGCAAAACTGCGAATTGTGCATGGCTATTTTCATGAAACTTATTTTAATATGATTTGGAGCAATTTTAGTTGTTTTTAGAGATTTTTGAATTAATGCAAATTGTTTCAATTCTCTTTTACAACCCCAAGTGTGAAACGTGACGTGACGTGGCGTCACGTGACATAAATTTCCCTCGTTATATTTTTGTTAATATTGCTTTTAAATGAATTTTCAACGCAAATAAAACATGTATTTTATGTAGAATATACTTTATGTTTTGACTTCAGCGCCAATTCAGGGTCAATTTATTAGAAATCTATGATTTATTATGTTTCAACCACATACGCCAAATTCGAACCAAATCGGACCATAAATACGGTTTTTCGAAATATCTCGACCTTGGCACCACCTAGGAAAAAAGTGACGCCAAGGCAATTGCAATGCATATCGACCCAATTCATCTTAACTCAAAATTCCTACCATGAATCTATGCCAGCGGCAAACAACCAAAGCTCCCTTCTGGATATTATACGAACAAAAATATAAACATACTAGTACAAACTCGTAAACACATACCTTTTAGTCGTACTCACTCTTCCCTTTTGCCCAACGCATTGACGCTGGAACAAGCATAGGCGCCAAAGTCGGCCTTTGTCAGATGACGTATTCTCTGGTTGAGATGCCACGTGTACAAAGTTAATCATGGCTCCCGATGTGTTCTACTAGTTGCTACTGTGCAGCTTTAAGTTACCTATCTGGGGCCATCCACATTAATTCACGTTGTCGGTAAAGGTAAAAGTCATAAAAATAGAGAAGAAAAACGAAAGCATCGAGTTGCATGAGAAATGATAGGCAATTACGTCAATTAGGATTTCTACCGTTACTGCTGCTCTTTTATGTTACAAACATGCGAATAGCATTTAAGTGCAGAAACATTACCCACCTTCATTGCGATACCAGCCATTGAGCGGCTTCGGATAAACCTCCACAATGCATTCGAGCGTGACTTGACATTCAAGGAGTGCGCCTAGCAATTGATTGGCAGCCTTAATTGACGGTGAAAATGTGAAGAAAGAAAAAAATCAGAGAAGCGGTGCACCATTTAAAGAGAGATTTATAAAACTAAGTTAAAAATATTTAATTTTCAAAATGAATTTCAAGGTCCCTGAAGTAATCGCTAAAACATTCACCGATTGGTTTGGCACATGTTCTGTAAATAAATATATAAATATTAGTGCTGGAATTGGGGACTTCGTAATCACGGGAATTATCGCCTCTACTTTTAAATTCCAAATAATATCTACAATCGACATTCTGAATATAGTAAGTAAATTCAAAAACAAATTTGGTGGAAAAAAGCTCATATCTGAAAGAGTCATTAAAGACTCGATAACTTATACTGGATACTGTTATGCTCATATTGTGAATGAAAGCTTAGAGAAAGGTGATTTTCCAAACTTCTGGAAAACGTCGATTGTTGTACCAATAGAGAAAATAAAAAATACTATCAGAGCTGATGAGATTAGACCCATAAATACATTACCATGTGACGAAAAAATACTAGAAACAGTGGTGAAAACCCAACTTGTGTAGAAAATAATAAAATTATTATTCCACAGCAATCTGGTTTTCGTAAAAGGCATTCCTGCGAAAGTGCTCTGAACTTGGTTATTGCTAATTGGAAAGAAGACTTGAGTAGGAATAAACATATAATAGCTGTCCTCTTAGATTTGAAACGTGCTTTTGAGACGATCGACCTAAATCTGTTTCTAAAAAAGCTGTGCAAAGTAGGTATTACCGGTATTGAACTAAACTGGTTTGAAGACTTTATTAAGAATCGGAATCAAAGAACAGCAATCGGATCATCACTGTCTGATAGAAAAAGAGTATCAATCGGGCTGCAACAAGGATCTGTGTTAGCTCCTATTTTGTTCAATATTATATATAAAACTGTGATATAAAATTATTTGCCGATGATACGCTGCTTATGATTAGTTGAGATAATATCCCTGAAATATCCACTAAGTTGCAAGATGATTTAAACGAGGTATATAACTGGCTCTGCTTAAACCGACTTAAATTGAACGTCGATAAAACTAAATTTATGGTTATATCAAGACGTAATTTTGAGAGCACCAAGTTGCAGAACCTAAATATAAACAATGAACCAATTGAAAAAGTTAATACATTCAAATACCTAGGAATAAAAATCAATGACAAATTGAACTTTAATGAACACATTGATTACACGGTGAGAAAGATAGCCAAAAAATTATACTTTACGCAACGAACGTGCAAATACTTAAGTAAAAGGTACAAGGCCATGGTATAGAGATCCATAATTGATTCTCATTTCATTTACTGTCCCACCATATTTTTCATAATGAGAGAGTCAGATTTATAAATTGCAGAAACAACAAAACCGAGCTATGGGATTCATTCCTACTAAACGCTATGACACCCCTATCAGAGATATGCTATGTACTCTAAACTGACTGCGCATTAAACAACAGCTGTTTTATTATACAATGAAATTTATCAAGAATAATATAGATGGCAACTTACCCGATTACTTGAAAAGCAACATTAAGTATGTC
Organism: Rhagoletis pomonella; assembly: GCF_013731165.1. Classification (NCBI taxonomy): domain Eukaryota; kingdom Metazoa; phylum Arthropoda; class Insecta; order Diptera; family Tephritidae; genus Rhagoletis; species Rhagoletis pomonella. Next base: position 24,136 of record NW_023459251.1, on the reverse strand, counting down.
AATAATGTACATTCCATAAATACTCGTAATAGAAATGACTTTAGTCTACCTGAAATGTTATAATGAATTGCCAAATGAGGTTAAATCCAGCAATATGAATGAATTAAAAAAAAAACAAGTAAGAAAGTCTAAGTTCGGGTGGAGCCGAACATTATACACCCGGCGCAAGTATTAAATGTTTGTTTTTTCACCTTTCCGAAACCTGCCGCTAGATGGTAATTCGGGGTGTATCAATTTTGAGTAAATTAGCGTCCTTAAATTTCGAAATATTGCAGTTTCAAGCATTTATGAAATTTACCGTTATATGAAAAGCGGCCGTAATTTTAGTCCGATTTCAATAATTTTCAACGTTTTGCTTTTATGTGGCAAGCACAACAAAAATACCGAGTTTGGTACAAATTAATAGAACGGTTACCGATATACATATATGTGGTCATAAGTGGGCGGTGCCACGCCCATTTTCCAAAATTTTACCATAAACGTATTTCTTGGTAAAGAGTTGTTGGAAGTATCAATTTAGAATAAATTAACTTTAGTATTTTCTGATTTATCGAGGATTTTGTATTTCTCTAAATTACCGTTATATGGGATGTGGGCGTGGTTATTGTCCGAGTTTTTAAAATTTTCAGCCATTTAGTATGCTGTACCAAGGCCAACAATTGTGCCAAGTTCGGAAGAAATTGGTGCAGCGGTTACCAAGATATAAACATGTAACCATGAGTGGGCGTGGCTACGCCCATTTTGCAAAAATTTATAATATTCTTATTTTTCGTCTGAAAATTGTTGTATGTAAATATCAATTTTGAGTGAATTATATTCAGTAGTTACTAAAATATCACAGTTTTCGTATTTCCGGAAATTACCGTTATATGGGAAGTGGGCGTGGTTACAGTCCGATTTCGCCTATTTTCAATACCAACCTACCTTGGATTAACAGAAACCTACATACCAAATTTCGTTGAGATATCTCAATTGTTGCTCGAGTTATCGTGTACACGGACGGACGGACAGACGGACAGACAGACATGGCTTAATCGATTTATATATTTAACTCTGGATGTTCTGCAAGTGGGCCTTAAAGAAAATAATTCATCAAAATTTTAAAATTTTTTTCTCAGATGTGTTTTTTTGAGTAAACAGTTGTATAGCCCATTAAATTTTAGTGTAATAATGTGCAAGTTTCGAGTGGCTAAAAATTACCGTTGATTTTTTATAATTTTTTTTGGCCGAAGGTGTGTGACGCTGCCACTGAGATTCAAAATATGTAAATATTTTAAGGAATTTTAAAAGAGCACCTAAAAGAGGAAAATTATAGGTAAAATGCTAAATGAGGTACGAAAAATTGAGATAATTAGGCGGGTTGGGTAAATAAGCGGGGAGGTACTTAAGAGAGGGATTTTCTTCAGATTACATTCAAAAATTTACATTGCCCAAAAATGTTGGTTACTTAAGCGGGGTTCACTGTACGCGTAAAAGTGTATATAAAAAGGCAAGCAGGAGAAAGTAAAACCATCGGCCGAGGCGAACAGCAATCGAAGCTACAAGCACGGTTGCCATTTTTGTCCAAATGGACCAAATTTGGTCCATTTCTTTTCGTTTGGCCCCTTGGTCCAATTCTTTTTAAAATGGTCCATTTCACAAGCCTTTGGTTAGGTTATTATCACCCCTTCACCCCATGCAATAAAGTTTGCGTTTTAAATTTTTTCTATTTAATTGATGAAATATCGTCGTCGTCAGTAAATGTGACGATACGGCCATCGTCAGCCATTTTACTGGTGCGCTGACGATCTTCGACGATGACGATATTTAGCATAGGGCCGATTGGCAGCACCTGCTTAAAGTGTGAACTCGCATTGCCACTGATCTTCAAAAATGGCATGGCTAATCATCTATCACAGCGCGCTTCAAAAAATATCGCAGTTTCTTGCTAATTTAAATTCCTCGGCGACCAATATTAAAGTGGCTGGCGAAAATATGGAAAGGTAGCAAAACTTTAATCATAGCATTTAGTACATGAAAATAATATTCGATTTCAATCGAAAAGATATTAAACATCTTGAAATTATTACACCACATAAAATTTTTATAAGCTTTTATATAACTTGGTCATCCCGCGGAAATCGCGGAAATTTCCAATCGATTTTAAACTAACTTCCCGACAAGTTAGAGACTTAAAATTTTCAGCATAGTTCCAACCACGATGACAATGCAATTTAAAATATAAATGAATTCTCCATATGGTCCAGGGATCTTGATTTAAAGGCGGTCAAAAAATAGTAAGATTTATGGCTAACAGAGCGTAATTTGCCAAAGAACGTAAACCACTATAAAATTGTTAAAGCTGCCGGCGCGCCGCGGCGTAGTGTAGCAAAGCTATTTGTGGCAAATTCTAGATATCAACCTAGTGTAGATATGAACCTCGTTGTAGGAAGTAGAAGACTCCAGATGTCGTCCTGCCAGTAGAAGTTAAATATTGCGCCTAAATATATGCACTATTTACAAATGCTACAGCGGAAATGGACGACACGCCATTTCTTTAAATGAAATTAACTGCTGCCATATGTACATATGTATGTTTATACAAAACGTAAGCAAACAACATTTTGTTTGCCAAGTTTTCCGTTCTCTTTCATTGCAAGTTGAATTATTTCAATATCTATTGCAAAACTTTGTACATAAAATAAAATAACACTTTTTAATATACAACGCTTTTATAAATGGACTAAAAATTAGAAAATAAAATAATGTAAAAAAAATATTTTTTAAAAACAAGCTTTTATTTAACATGTACAATCAAAGGAATAAAATAAAGAAGTGTAACAAAAGATTTTTTAGCAAGAAAATTTTGTCAAAACTGCACTAAAATTAATAAAATAAAATATGTAAGTTAAGGTCTCGTTAAAGTTACTAAAAGCCATTTAGTGAAAGGAGTTGTTCAAACTCTAATGAAAATTACTAACAATTTGTACTAATTAAATTAATTTTGACAACATTATTTTATTTTTTTTTGTTGGAACCAGGCACAAAAACAACGCGTGCAGAAAACAACACTTAGACCACATGCCGCCCATTGTACTGTTTTCATATCCCTTTTAATCTCTTTTAAATCTGCACGATTTACGAATAAACCTAAGCAGATTTTTGGTTGTCAAAGAGATGAGGTTTCGTTTCTCAACACATCGCGGCCAAAAGTTACATACCTAACTCTTGCAAATGCGAGACAGAAGCACGAAAAGTGTTCCACCGCTTAATCCTCTTCAAGGCAACGGCAATTGGAGTTGTCATGTACGTCTATCAAAGGCAGGTGTTTGTGCCACGTGAAGTGACCAGTCAGCAGTCCAACAAGTTGTCTGCATTTCTGTATCCTCAGTGAGAGCAAAAAGCCAGACACGTGTACTTCTAAAATTATAACGGAGGATGAATGTTCACTACCGCAAAGTGTGAAGTGCGTGGAAACACCGCTACGATGTTTCGATTTGCGAAATGTTTAAGATTCGATTTTTGCATATTTTTTCTTTTGCAGATTGCCTTTTATTTTGTTTGTATTTACTTTGTGCTCATTTTGTTTTTATTAAATTTCAACTTATTAAATCCGGAGACCCACAATTGCCTCCACTGCGATTTGAACTCGCAACAGGCTAAACCCAAGCTCCAACTATTCCGCTCTCCAGCCGTTTTGCAGTAGCTCAAACACAGTTCTGAAATTTGTAGGACGGAACTAGCGCTTTTTCAGACTTTCTCAAAATTTTGCTGTGGTGGTGAGAACTCTTTAAGTCACAAAAACATGACCGCATGCGGTTCTCTGGTATGTAATAGTTACATATGTATATGTATTTGTTATATGTACTTAAGTATGTTTCTTCCTATTTTATGAACTCAACACGAACGAATACTTTTTCGTTATTATTTCGAATCAAATAGCTTTCCATTTCCTCCTGTCACTGAGTGTGGCTCTTGTTAACCCACTTATATTAGGAGTTGCTTTTGTGGCATCCACCTCTTCAGCGACGGCACATCTGACTTATATATAGAGGACTTATATATTAGACTTATTATAGAGACTTATTATAGAGGATAATTTCATGCTATTAATAAGGCGGATTAAAGCGCTTACTTGTGCTGCTAGTCTCCTACAATATCCTTCATTTGTGTGTATATGCGTGTACCCTTCAAAGCGCTGCTGGGAATCTGTTTGTTAAAAAAAATCACTTTTAGGGCCGTTTTCTAATGTAAGCAGTAAAGTTGCCTTTACTAACAGGGCAGATAAATTGTTCCTCACTTTAAAGTGTTTTCGTTGTCTTATCTTACCTGTAAAAATAAATTTTTTATTCCGTAGAGTGAAACTTCACTACATTTCCGAGAGTGAAACTTCACTACATTCGTCATACAATTTCAAAGGTTGGCAATGCAACATAAGCAAATATAGAGCAAGAGCAACTGCTAGCAAAAACCAAAACCTTGGTTGAAATATCTAATATATCTGACTCATGAACCAAAACCAAACCAAAGTTTAAAGTTGGGTACAAATTTTAATGGTTGCATCGGGTGAGCAACAGTTTATCGATTCGAGAAATTAATGCGCTGATGAGAAAACGGAAACTCGTATATCGAGACGATAAAGTGGCCGGTAAACTAAAGGTTAGATGAGAAAACGGCCCTTACTATGGCAGCTTTGTCGAACATTTTTAATGCAGCCCGTTTTATTTATGTACGAGTTGTAGACTTAAGAAGGGTATTAGGATCTATGGTTTATATATGTTGGCATCTTGTCTAGATTTTTTTCACTTAGGTGTGTGGGTACAAATAAAGGAAAAAAAATATTTTAAATTCAATTTCTTATAGTAGAAAAGGGGTTTGATCAATGAAATCATTTTCAGAAATTTATAACTGTGACAGTTCGACCTGGGCAAAGTATTTACTAACCCTTAAATGCTCATAGTGGCCGATTTTAGTGAAAAAATTTATTATATGTAAAATGCTAAAGAAAAGATACATAACTGCATTTCTAGTTTTTTAATTGTTCGATTTTTAGCAAGTTATTGAGAAAAAACTGTTTGTATCATTAACCGCTGTGTGTATAACCAAATTTAGCACCGGCTACTGGACAACCGACATAACGGGGTATGTATTACTTGAGAAAAATTAAAATATCTGAGCATCTTAGTAGAAAAATTTTGGGTACGCAGTTTTATAGCCCATTAAATTTTAGTAAGTAAAAGTGCAAATTTGAAGACGCTACAAAATCGCGTTGATTTTTAATCATTCTTTTACTGATGGTGCTAGGCATTTTTTCCATGCAAATTAGAAGGCTGCATGAATGCATTCAAGACGGGTTTTGAATTATTCACATACAAAACGAATGAATAATTTTGGCTTAAAATTTTTTTGAATTGAAGTCAAAATAAATTGAATTGAAATAAATGACAATTTTTAGTATGAATATCCAAAAATATTTTTTCTATGCACATATGTACAAACATACAATTTATATATGTAATACATACTGCGCTCCTATTCATAACTTACAAAATTCCAAACGCTGAGTGTTTTGTATGTGAAGTAAAATATTCAAATCTACTGTACTCTGTTTGGCAAGAAGTTTGAATGAATTAATGCAGCCCTCTAATACAAATAGAATTGTCGAGCATGTTTTAGTTAAATTATATTAAAAATCAACGCGATTTTCCAGCTTCTTGAAATCTGCGCTTTTGAGTTACAAAACTGCGTACCCAAAATGTTTCTAAAAAATCCTAATAAAAAGTTTAAAATTTTCGGGTGCGAATGTTAAAGTTTGTTGAATTTTCATAATTTTTGTACGAAGTTTAAAATGTGGATTTATATGGCGCTGGACTTTTATTAAAAAATATAAACATTATATAAACAAAAGAAAAATTCCAAAAACTAGTCAAAATGTTTTGACTTAATCAGCTGACTAAAAGGTACCTCGGTATGCTGGTTGTACACTAGTGAAAGAAATGTACACTTAGCGAAAATTCCCTCCTGCACCAAAATATTTGACCCTCTGATTTCAATTGCAGAAACATTTGCTTAAAAATATATTTTAGGAGGCTACTGAAAGTTTCAGCGCGATATCAGTTATAACTTACGTAAAAACTCTACTTTTATTTCAAAAACATACCCGGGTAGGTGGTTATACACATAAGGGTTAAAGATAAAATAAGTACTGACGCGAAACTTACTTTTGCAGTGAAAGTATAACAATCACTTATTTCAATGATAAAAAACGTCGTAGTCCACTGATCAGTTCCGTCTAATCCGACATCCCTCGGAGGCTCTACACTTGAATTTAGGTGGCATCGCTTTTCCTTGATCTGCGTTTCCAAAGTTGGCCGTCCACGATTAAGAGTTTCTTTGAATTATTTGAAAATAGTGCATCAGCTATTTCCAACTTAAAATCGATTAATGTAATATTTTTAAAATTCGGTCGATCTCTATTAATTCTTTTATAAAGTATCCAGGCAGGTAGAACACCCGAGTAGTCCACTTTTGACTTTTCATTGTGAACTTATGGCGACCCATCATGCTATCCATAAGGTCAACCCCACCCATATGACTATTATAATCTTTAATAAGCTGCGGGCAGGGAATCATTTTGATGATTTTATCTTTTTTTGTTAAACCTTTTCACTGTCAAAGTCTCTGATGCGATTTGTATTGAATGCAGCAACGGTTTCATTCTAACGTAGGTAGACACCAAATTTACTATTTATTCGGTTATCTTTCCAACTAAGGGATGTCACATCGATGCCACATATATTCTTGACGTGTACCTCGTTCAAAGTTTGACCTGGTATTTTCTTCAGGGAGCTTACAATTTTTAATTCCGCAACGTCAAATTGTTCCGACGGAAAGGATACCCTGGGTTCGTAAATATACTAGCAAGGCGATCGTTGTGTAGTAATTGTCAATAAAAGTATATCATTTTTAAAACGGCGAACTAACCTCACTACTATATTTGCGGATGGCTGAAGATCAGGTTCTGCCTGAATAGGTTTCTCCGCTATTCCGCTGTATAATTCAAATTTGTAAGCATATCCAGAACAGTGATCGGATTTCAACCACATTGTGGTAGATCTGCCACTTTTTTGAGCATCTACCACATCTACCACTCAAGATCTGAAATCTACCACATATTCGCGTTTTTGAGTACCTAGTTTTATTTTTGTTCGACATAATTTTCTTAATTTTAAGAGCAAAAATTGTCCAACACTAAACACTATATAGTAATAAGAACGATATAACACAAGATTCCGCATTCCCGGCGACGATGAAATTTCTCAAGTAAAAGTAAACAAACCCGAATGGGAGGATAAAATAAACTGTAAATTAGTAAATTTACTCAGTAATCAATTTTTCAGCAGGAAACGTGGTTTTATTGCGTTAAATTGCAAAATATATGATTTATAAAAAGAATTAATAGCGAAAATGTACTTCTACTTGAGAATGGTCAAAATCGGCAAATCCCAATTAGCTGTTTCTGAAACGTGCCACATTTGTTCGCTACTTCGTGATGTGATAAAAAGAAAAGCTGGCCGAGCTCCGCAAGGTTGCAGAAATCTCTTAAAATATGTTCAAAAAATATTTTGATATGGAAGGAACTGCTTTACACTGTCAAGGAGAAAATTGCCAAAACTCAACGCAATTTTTAGTAGCTACAATTTTACACTTTATTAGGTGAAAACTTGCAGATTTTTTTTTAATTTTTGTACAAAGTTTGATCCAAACCCAGAGATCTACACAGAATTTTTTTTTAAAGTCCGATCACTGATCCAGAAGTATCGCATAACACATGGCAAGTATTATTTCATGTAGCTCCCAATTTTTTGGAACACATTTGTTCATCTACACATAATCTCTCTAATTTAGGAAAACTTCCGAAAGTCTTATTGAGGGTATCTACGAGGGGTCTAATAAGATAGAGCCCATCGTGACCCGGATAGTCGAAAGGAGGCTGTTCATCTTTATCACCGAAATGGACCACCTCTCGTATTTTTTTCAAATCGTCTCTTATTCATTTGATTTTTGATCACTGGTACAGATCGACTGTGAGAATTTGAAAGATTGTAATACGTCATATAAAAAAGTATTCCAATGAATTTGCGTAAATCAAATATATCAAAAGAGAAGGTCTCATTCACTCCAACATATTTTAATATTTCTTCAATTACAGTGCCGAATATTACGGAAGTTCTTCCATACAAAGTATATTCGACAATTATTTTTTGTATGGAGAAAATGAGCAAAACCTTCCAATAGAAAAATTGCCAAAAATCAACGCGATTCTCTAGCGACTTCAAACTTGCACATTGTTGAATGGGCTATAAAACTGCATAGTTAGAATTTTTCTAAAAAATCTGAATAAAAAGTTTGCAAATTAGAGTGCAAATTTAATAATTTTTCCTGAGTTTTGCACAAAGTTTAGAGATTTTATTATTTTGTTTTTTGGTGTAGAATGAACAATATTTTTATAAAAAATTATCGAAAATAAATTAGAATAAAAATCTTTGCATACATTGCGAAAAATTCACTGTGCCTATACTTTTGTTCGTCACTGTATATGTTCCTCCAACGATTGTGGTAATAAATAGCACCATATCTGGTATGGCGTTACCAAAGATGCTACATATATCATTCGGAAGACTACTATCTCCCTGAAATAGTACCTGCTCATGGTAAAGTTGTAAACTGCCTTTCTTCCATATAATTCTTTCAAAATCGGAGAATTTGGGGTTGACGCAAATTCCTTGAAATTCTGATGGGAAGAAAGCCCGAGGATTATAATCAATATCTACCGAATGCAAGTTTTCTGGGCCATTCGCATATTTCGTCATCAGTAATTTTGGCTTTCCTGCGGCAAAAATTGTCATCGCTAATTTATTATTAGAAAACCTCCAAACTCAAAACAAATTTTTATCATTTCACCAAGAAACTTAGTTTCAACTTAAGTAATTATGTATGTGTACATATCATGAGAAATCTATTTTTGTTATATAACATAAAATAACACTGTGCGACACTAAAAAATATCTAAAAAATTATGTATATTTCCCGATAGGTATTTTAGAGTAAAACAAGAATCGAATTATGAAATTTGCTAAACACTCCAAAATATTGGTTTACCAATAAAAAACCGGTTTTTCGTACTTTTGCGCAGTTATAAGCCTGTAACTTAGTTCATTATGAACCGTGTTTCGGCTTATTGCCGGGTTTAAAAACAATAAACTTTGGCCTTTTGAACGATATATATGCGAATAAAAAACTTTTTTTTTACTTTTTTCAAATTTGGCGAGCTTTTTACGCACTATTTTATAAAAAAAACCATACTAGTCCTAAATTGATTGTACAACTTAATTTAAGATCGAGTAAAACGAGTGTTTATTTTCAAAAACCGATTGAAAGTTTACTGAATTATTAAACTTTATATGAAAACAAAATTTTTGCAAAAATATTATTTTTGGTCGCTTTTTTTAATTTGTCGTTTTTTATGATTGCAAGGTATGGCCATTCCGAGAGCCGGATCAAAAATGCAGGAGAAACGTTTTAAACGTCCCATTCGCCAAAGCTCAAAATGTTGTCCTACTACCACTGCAATTTAATCCTAGGATATATGAAACTATATGGGTATTTTCACAGTCTTGCAAAGCCCTTGCACGGTGCACAGATTGCACGGTTTGCAAAGCTGTCCCATAGGAATACCCGGGGTTTTTTCGTGGAATCCATCTGTTAATTGTAAAAAAATTGGATGCAAGTAGCAACGCTTTTTGTCATCTTAAAGAAGTGTTCCTAAAATTAAGTGAAGCTAAAATAAAAGGAGGTATTAATTTTTTATTCTCTCATCTAATACTTTTTCATCGGTTTTATCTCTTTTTATGAATTTTAGGTTTTCTCCTACGACCTCAAATTCGTAAAATTATGAGCGAAGTGAGCTTTTTGAACAAGCTAAGCTTTGTAAAAAAACGTGCATGGAAGTGTTTTGTAGCGCTATGTAATAATTTCGTTGGAAGCCACAGAAGCGAAGACTACGTCACGATTGTTAACGAATTTGTGAATGCTTACGGTGAAATGAACAAGGCGAACACTTTCACCAAGAAATAGCTACAACTGAAAAACGTTTCGGTGGAAAAAATAAAATCACAATAATAATAAGGCCAACATTGTGCCAAGTTTGGTGGAAATTGGTGGAGCGGTTACCGAGATATACAAATAAGTGGGCATTTCCCAAAAATGTATATTATTATTTTTCGTCTCAAAATCATTGTAAATATCAATTTTAAGTGAATAAGCTTCACTTTTTTCCAAAATATCGCAGTTTTCGTATTTCTGAAAACTACCGTTATATGGGAGGTAGGCGTGGTCATTGTCCGATTTTGCCCATTTTCAATACCATCCGTCCTATGCTAAAAAAGTACACATGCCAAGTTTCGTTAAGATATATAAATTTTTACTAAAGTTATCGTGTGCACAGACGGACGGACGGACGGACAGACAGTCACCGCTTAATCGATTTCTTTTTTCACTATGATCATTTATGTATACATTTGTCTATATCTATCTCGATTCGTTTTGGCTGCTACAAACAACCGTTATGTGAACAAAGTTGTGCACAAGTGCGCTCGGGTATAAAAATGTGTGTTTGCTGGGTAAATACACACAGATCTCTTAAGGTTTCTTTACTTAAGTATACATCTTTCGAAAGGCCCTAGTTTCTGCTTTTTAAACCCGGAAATAAACCGAAACTCAGTTCACAATGAACTAAGTTACAGGCTAATAAGTGCGCGAAAGTACGAAAAAACGGTTTTTTAACGGTAAATCAAGATATTTGGGGTGCTTGGCAAATTTCATATTTCGATTCTGGTTTTACTCGAAAAGACCTACCAGAAAATATACATAACTGGCCAAGTATTTCTACTTTATGCTTTTTTGTAGCACCGTGTAGTCAATGTTTCAAACACGAAAAATATTTGACAACTTTAAGGCTGGATTTGTTTCGTGAAGGGATCAGTTCAATAGTTATAGCTATTAAACATAAAATTGCATATTTTACAAATCACAATAGCCATTCTTTTTGGCCAAGATTTAGGGCTGTTTTCCAAACTAAACTAAAGCTATAAATTGACATCTTTTCACACAAAACTTTGGAAAATATATTATTTTATTCGCAAAATACCTATCCGTATAATAAATTTTTTAGTCACAAAATTGTCACCGCTTAGCAAATGGCTCAAAACTAGGAATGGTAATTTTTCGATAGTGTTAAAAACTATCGATAGTAGACCGAAACCCAAAACGATCGATACTATCGATAGTGCCATTAATAGTTTGACAGCTCTACTACACAGCTTTAGCTAAGAGCAGAGCGGGCTTTCTAGGTAGGCATATTTTCATCTCTCTCACGGAACTATCCGGTGTAGGAATAAAACCAATACTACGCTTCATAAGAGCTTCAAAATGGCTCTGTGCATAATAGTCACTGAGGTTGCCGTGTTTCACAGTGGATCACAATGGACCTGCAAGGTCTAAGTGAGTTGGTCATTGGAAGTAATTTTACTAAATTTCAAAATAATATTTTATTTTGAAATGAAGTATTAACTACTGCTGCTAATTGAATTAAATTTCCTCGTATGTATTACTTTTTCTTCCAAGATGCATGCGCAGCAGACAGCAGCTTGGCTTAAGTGACATTGGTTGGTATAAAAAACTGTAAAAGTTCAACGAACAAGTAAAGTAAGAAAATTCAGACTGCACTTTAACTTACTGGTTCCAGCTGGAATCATCACGCTACTTATACAGATATGCATAAAGCAGTTAGTTTATAAGTTCGCGGTTGCAAAGGTGATTGGAGTAGCGTTGCATGACACCATAAGTTCAGTGCCATGTTTGGATCAACAGCTTAAATTATGCTACCACACCTCCTTCATTTGTAGAGCTTTTTTGCATAAACCACTGCCTCCTTTTAAAATGGTATGGCCAGCTAATGCTTGACTATTTCGTTTTAGATAACTATCACCTGCCTTAACTATTTAGTATGTACATATGCAGTCCCTTATTCCCTGCTTAGTTGGCTTCCATGGGATAGTTGAGTTTACTTACCAGACTCTTCATGGGATATGTGTTCACTTGGCACATGTAACGGCCCGAATCGTTTAGCTGTACGTGGGATATGTGTGGTTTCCAGGTGTTGTGAGCGTTGTGTGTCACTGCTAACCTGGGACTAAGTGACACCATATGGATGTGAATGCCGAGTATTGCTTTGGCGTCTGATTTAATCCATGCAACCTGAAAAATGTATGAAAAAACCTAAAGTAAGCACGTAAATATTTACGAAAGCACATACATACATCGTATGGTCTATTTAACTATGTATATGAAATAGTAGTATAAACGCGAATAAATATGTATACATAATGTGATGAGGAACGTCACTACAGGAGAGTTACCAATTTCAAAATGGAGTTGAGAGTGTTTTTATTGATTTTGTTCTGTTTTATGCCATGCAATTCAGGAAGGTTTTAGTTGTATTCGAATTTTGGAAGCGTTTTATTTATTTAGCTGGGGAATGGCTCTGGGTGCAGTGGTCCCCACATGTTGGGAAAGTTTTTGATCTCCATTCATCAGCGAGCTTTTTCTTTCGACGACGACTACGGCAAACGGTGAAAGGACCATGATTTAGGGGTATGCACCAGTAATGTCCGGATCCTTAATGGGGAAGGGGTCTCTGAGTGATTAGTTGATGTCCTTGGGATGATTAAAGCTGATAGCGCCGCTATTGAGAAAATGCATTGAACGGAGCAAAGCAAGAAATATATTCAACCTTATGACGTTCATTATAGCTGTCATGTACAGCTGTGCAAATTCAGTGTCGGCCTTGTGTTGGGAGAGAGCTCCGTCGCCGAGCACTGTCATTTCCCCAGAGGATGTGTTTCTGCCCACAATCCGCGTCAAATAGAGATTCTTCAACCCCTCGTTTATTTGCACCTACGTCTGCCGAATGAGAGGAACGAAACATTTAATATATCTTCCATGAACGCTTCTGACGCACTTTTGACCTCATGTCGAGTGTAGCATCCTTGGCTCTACCGTCGAGAAATTCCTCCTTCATAACGAAACACCACATAATGGACTTAAATTGATTGACTTCGCCGGGCCCGAAACATGGTAGTCTGCAGTCTAAAATTGTAGTATAAGAAGATCCATAAAGCTACATGACGCTTCCCAATATTTTAGACGCTCGTTCACTCCTAGGGCAAAGAATCGACTTGAATCACTTTCTTGTTGCAACCAAAATACGCACACGCCTCTGCACAGAAAAAAAATGTGACCCCAGTATCACAAGGAAGCACATCGTTAAAAACTGAAATCACAACAGCCGGCCAATTTATTCGCCACTCTACTCTCGCATCTGCTCTCAGAAAGCGTTATTCAACAAATCGACTTAGGGTACGTACACAAATTGTATGAAACTGTATTTTTTGAGAAAAATTTAAGCAAATGCTACAAATATTTTAGCGACTTTTCATTAAAAGTAAGTTATATATTATATTTGCTGCCAATTCCATACGAGAAGCCTACACCTATAGTTACGATTCTCTTCACCTTGCTTCCATAGGCGGCACTCGATTTTCTGTGCGTACGCCCTAATACCCTAATGCTAGCAGGTGAACCAAATTTGCCGCTCATTTTGTACTGCCGCCGAATAAGTAGTCGAATTTCAGTGAGCCCGAAAAAAAATCTGCTACGATGATTAACAGAGTGCCACTGCAGAGAAAACAGAAGCCGTCAGCAGGACACGCGGGTACAATGCGAGCTGTATGGGACCGATGTAGGGAGCTGAAGAGGGAGGTGCGACGTATTTTTCCTAATAAAAAGATAAAAGCCGAAATATGTGGTTGGAAGAGCTTGGAATGCTGAGCAGCATTGCCGTTAGGCGGAACACTACGTCACTCCGTCTCTTGCAAAAACAACACTCCGATTTTGAGATTATCAGAATTAAATATTTATTCAGATTCAGATTCATTGATTAAAGTTCCATGAAAATAGGGCTCTTTTTCTGTTTTGTGGATTCGTGGATAAGCATAATCTTGAGAACTAAACTCTATGAGTGAGGCTCGGTCACTTCTTGCCACCAAGTTAGTATATCGTCATAGTGGCATCAAAAAATAGCTTTTATGTGCGCCCGCCTACCTTTGTCCGACAATGTCTTATGAAATTTTAGACTCATCCCCTGTCTGCGGTTGATAGAAAATATGTTATACATACATATATACTGTATTTTGAAAATGACTGGAAACTTTGTAAGCGAACAAAGCTATTAATTAGTACCTACATTTGTATGGGCAAATCTAAAAAGTAGGTACACTTTCAAAATAAAAATTTTAATTTTTAAATTTGTGCACACCTATGTTTTATATACCATTTTATTCGTAATCTCTTAATAAATCGACCAATATAAGTGTAATTCATTTTCATCAAGTGCTTCAAAAGTTAGACGAGGAATAAACATGAAATAGAGAACAAAAGAATAAGCTGGGTTCAAATTACGCTGTTCAAGTTGTAAACTTTGAGCAAAGATTTTGAAAGTTGAACTCACTTAATTGGGACGTTCTAAGTTCAATGGCATGTTTACCAGATTGGCTCCGGTTTTCGAGATAACGACACTTGAAAATTTGATAAAATTTTAATTATTTTATAAATAACTCCCTCAGTTTTGAAGTTATTTTACTAAAATTTTGCACATAAAAGTTTTTTTACTATTACCTTAATTATTCCTTAAAATTATCGAAATAGGCTCACATTAACATATAGCTCCAATACAACTGATTACTCAGATATGTGTTTTTACGCTATTAATCTAACTTCATATCTGAATAACAAATTGTATGCGTGCTATATGTTAAATAGAACCTATACTAAATCTGAACCTGTTTAATTGGAGGACTTATAACGCAAAATAACGTCTCTGGACAATCAGTTGTATGGGAGCTAGGTGTTTTAGTGAACCGATGTCGATGATTTTATGGAATAGTTAAGGCAATATTAAAAAACGGTTATGTGCAAAATTTTAGTAAAATATCCTTAAAACTCAGGGACTTTTTTATAAATTAGTTAAAATTTAAGCAAAGTTTCAAGTACCGCTATCTCGAAAAGTGGAGCCAATAGGGTAAAACTGAGGACGCCATTAGAAGGCTCCCATTAAGTAAGAGCAACCATCAGAACATTTGTCGAAAAAAAGTTACCACTCTCGAAATATTCTGACTAAAAGAAGGAGCATCATTAAGAGTAGTAAATCAGGGTTTTTACACACTTCTAGAGAAACATTTTTTGAAGCATTTTACAGGTATATGTAATTTTATAAGGTCTAGCAGTTAAAGAAAGATTTAGATTGTTTCGACGTATTTTCCTAATGTGCCTTCAATTAAGGTGTTTTTGAAATAAAAATTACGCTCAAGATCGCAGAATATTTTATCTTTAAAAGTTAGTTAATTCTGAAAGCACATTTCTTGCTAAGTTATCAAATTATTCGTAATTGCTTGTAGAATGTATTGTATTGTACTTAAAAAGTTCTTAAAATTAAATGCTTCAAAAACTGTACCCGATAAACCGAAAATTTTGAAAATTGTGAAATGTGGAATTACAGACTTTGGGTTACTTGCCATTTTGTTATTTTTTAATGCACACTTTTCTTACCTACTACATATGAAGTGTGCACATAAGTGCTAAATGCCCATTAAATTTCAAATCAGAATATGGTGTTAAGATATAATTAATTTGGCCCCTCTTAAAAAATACATAAAAAATTCACTCGTTTTCAATATTTTTTCAAATTTAAACACCTATAATACAAAAGTTATGCAGCAAATTGATCCATCCACATTTTTTTTTGATGCTTCAAGTATAAGTCAATGAAATATATCCAAAAGGAACCAGCTTGATATAGTTTCCAACAGTGAAAATAAAGCTAAATAACACCAAGGTTACTTGTTTTTTAGATTTGCCCATATGCATACATATGTACATACATACATACACAATTTATTTTCCTTTCATTATATCTATGGTGTTTGTGAGGCTTCAGTGCGTGTTATGACATATTAAATTAGTAAATTTATTGGTTTATTTGCAGTCGTCAGAAAATGTTTTATTATTTGCATTGTAAATATTGCAAAAGTCTTCTTGCTGGACACAAGACTACCGCAGCAGAAAAGAACAGTTTGTATGATTCATGTTTGTTTGTTAAATTTTCTGTGTGTTAACTCAAGTTGATATACAATTTAGATATGAAAATTCCAAATTGAAATAAATTATTTAAATACAAAAGTCAAACACATGGAAACTTTAATTTATTCTCTGAAGCTAAACATTCGGTTAGAAATTGTTGATGAAAACCAGTAATAGTTGCATTGAGCACATAATTCGTATTTGAAATTGCATTCGAGTTTTTGGAAGAAATATATATTTTTAATTCCTAACTAAATAAATGTAAAGAACTATTCTCATATGTTTGTAAATGAATTATGCTTTTGTATGGTTATATAGTTATATTGGTAATGTTGACCCTGTGCAATAAAGATTATATCCATGTACAGACCTTATTAACAAAAATTTTCCTCATGGTACACACTTAAGCTTTGTGCAACTGGTGATAAAGCATTGTTCACTCAAAATCGGTAGGCGTTCCAGCAATTTCTGTACAGCAATTGTTTCAATGTATTAAAAAGTTGCAATGCAGATCGTTAGACAATAGATCTACCATTATGAGGTTTAAATTTCATAGTACTGGCTTTTAATTTGACAGTTTTATTCGTGTTGGAAGTGCCTGCTCAAAAAATAATGTTGAACAAATTCGTTGAAAATCCGACATTCTCGAGATCAAAAATCAAATTAAAATTAAATATACCAAAAACTTCTCATTTTCCTCCAAAAATCATTGAATGGATTCCTTCTGCTTAAACTAACAGAGTAAGCTAATCATCAAAAAAAATCATTTCGCACCAGCTTAGGGATAAAGCTCTTTACCTCAATTATAAAAAAAAAAAATCGGCTTATCAGAAGAAGATCGCGCGAAAGAATTGGAAAACGATTATCCACAGACCAGCGAATGGAAGCTATGGCAAGACTAAGGGCCAATTTCACAATGCGTAGTTAACTCAGAATCGGTAGTTAACTACAGAATTTTGTACTGAAAATCTCTAGTTAACTGTCGATTCTGAGTTAACTACGCACTGTGAAATTGTCCCTTAAACCTTATCGAGTTATAATATATATATTTTTGTTAGATTAAATAAATTTGATAACAAAAATCGCTTCCGTTTACTTCACCCCAAATGTTCACACCAAATGTGGTATTTTTTAGCAATGACTAAAAAACATGTTTAAATCTTGACTTCGGACAACTCCCACGTTAAAAGTTTTAAGCTAAAAAGAAACAGAGAAACAAATTAAATTTATAGAAGTTGACACAGTCGTCAAAGGGATATGAAATGACGAGAGAATCGAAACAGTCTTATTAAAACTCGATCAGACTCCGCAAAGGGCCATATGACCCCAGAAATATGCTGGAAGGAGCGTTTGCATAAAGTATAAAGCCATTGTATCATTTGTTTTAGACCTTCACTAAAGTTTTGGTTGGTTTCAAAGAAAATTAATTATTCACAGGTAACTTTAAATCGGTTTAAAGCCAAAGATATGAATAAAGTTCTGGAACTCATCAGTTTAAAAATATGTCCTATTTACGTCAAATCGAAAAATACACGGTATCTATTCAAAACAAAATAAGTAGAGATTCGCGAACTATGAAAAAACATAAACTAAAGATAGTTTAGTGGACCAAGTTGATTACTCAAGTCTCTAGAATGGGTGTCCAGAAAAATTTTATCACTATCAAAGAAATTGTCTGTTATTTATTTATACAAGCAAAATATGAAATGTCGCTAACATCTATCTATAGCGGAATACTTCCCTTTATTTTTGCATATATTAAATATTATTTTCAGAAAACCTGTTAAAAAGATATAACCCATTTTATGCGTACCGATTTTGAGTGAACAATGCTTTAGGCCTCAAACCACGAAGGAGGAAGCTTAATTTGCATAACTCAACATCCGTCTCACTCTTTTTCAAAGTAACTGGACTTGGAAAGTTAACCTCTGAGATGGACATGCATTTGTAGATGTGGCCCTCGTCAAAGAACCCTGGCTTGTGCAAGGCAGGGTCACCGTGCTAAAATTAAACTTCTACCATCTGTTCACGCTAACGACAGAAGGTAATATAAGAAACTGTATGTTGGCCAAGAAGAGCTGTAATACATAGCCTATTACCTTTCGCCTCATACCGCACTAAAGACCTCACATCGGCAAACACGCATGGCTTGATGCTTATGTTGGAATACTTTTGATACCGCTAACTGGTAGCGCACAACCAGAGATCGATTTGGGAACGGGCTGCGACGCAAATGACCACATTGAGCCTTGAAAAAATCCCAACATCAACGAAAAGTGTAGGTTCATCCTTGATTTTATTGCTTATACTAAACCAGAAATATGTAAAAAAGGCAATCAGCTAACATTCTGTAATAATGTTAGGCTACCAACAGGATGAGTAACTGGATGATATCAAATATCTGCTGCTTTCGGACCATGCTAAGATTACTCCGAGGTAGTATTGCCAATTCAGTTAGGAACCCTAGGAATATGGATCGGGAAAGCTTTTTTCTAGCAATTACCAAAGTTGAAATTAGACCAATTAGAGTTCTAATGTTGATCGAACGGTTATCCGCTTGATTAAGAGTTGATAAGTGGGAGTTTCGACGTATCTTGTCATGTAGCGAGGCCGCATACCAGACCAAAGGCAGTCTGGTGAATACCGAGTTAAGACAAATTAGAGTGATGACAAGAAAATTCTTTAATTGGGTCCAAAGCAGCAGACGTGAGACGGATTGGGAAAACTATGGGAAAAGAAGAAGGGCACATTAGTTCAGCAAAACATTGGAGTCAACAAATCAGGCGCCACAACCGATTCTAAAACCGACTCGGCAATATGAAGTATAAGGAGCCCGATTGCAAGGATCTAATTGATATCATTCTAATATCAGTTATTGCCCATGCATCGGGAATGTGTATTGAAGACATAGCTGACATAGAGAAAGTAACGTGAGCCATCAATTCATTTGATCAACACATAACAGACCTGGTGGGGTAGTGCCGGCTGCGTTACAATACACGTTGTACCCATTCCAAACAGCATATCTACAAGATGTCCAAAGTTTGAAGAGATGCCAAAGTAGTATTTATTCTTACAGCAGGGATGCTAAACCATTAATTCAGAAATGAGTTTAGGCAAAACGAAAAGGGCTTCGAGTTACTCCGTCTATATAATCGTCACAAAGGCTTGCGAAGCAGCAGCGACCCCCTTTATCTCCCCTGTTGTGGAACCATGTGCTAAACGAATTCCTGCTTCGCACAACGAAAGCGAGTAATGTCATTGCAAATACAGATATCTTTGTCATTCTGGACGTGGGGAGACTCGTCTTGACGAATCGCGAGACTCTACAAACTAAAATTAGCGATCTGGCAGAAAGAAACGGTTTGAGGTTAACCCCTCCAAAACCGAACTTGTTCTATTTAGCAAGCGATATAAGCTACACAAGTTTCGAACTCCGTCCCTCAATGGAGAAAATCTTAAATTGTCAAAAGGGGCAACGTCAAAAATTCCAACGACAAGCATACCTATGCACAACGGTGGGGGTTTACTCAACGTCCCAGGAGGCACTAGAGATACTTCTGGGCATTCCACCCATATACCTATACGATAAAACTACCGCAGCTAAAATCACTCTACGACTCATGGCGTCTAACAGTCTGCGAACAACTTTCAAGGATCATGGACCATACTCGATAGAGTGGGGGTGGAATACGGTAGTACCGAAACTCACTTCAATCGAAACTTTGATATCCATTTTCCCAACAGAAGTGACTGGGAGCTTAATATTGTTCTCAACGATGACGAAGTGCTCATTTACACGAACCGCTTCAAAATCGAAATCGGCATAAGATATGGCGTCTTCTCAGGAGTTATATCTGAGAGAGTATCCTATAGATTCCCAGATAACTGCACAGTTTTACAGGCTGAGATATATGCAATCGACGTGGTGGCAAAGCTGGTAAGTACGATCGACCTTGCTCCATCTAAACTTGTTGACAGTCAAGCTGCAATCGGCAACTACTAACTTGATATACGTCAATGAATGCCGAAGATCCTTACAAGCTCTACAGCAACGCATAATCAATATTTACTGTGTCTGTTCCAAAAATAAACAATTATAACTTAACGACCAATTATAACTTAACGAGCTTAAGTCTGGTGGAATGCACCGAAAAAAGCAGCAATCAATAAATCACACTGGTTTACAGCAAAAGTGTTCTGTGGATGCCACTTTCCAATTCCTATGTACAATTGCTCGGTGATTCCAAAAATTGAGTTAATTTTTTTTCTATGGATAAGTGTTCAAGATATTTTCAATTTACCGTTATTCCGCTCTAAACAAAAAGTGGTTTCACTTAGTCACGTATATTTTTCGAACCAATTTAACAATCTTAAAAGGATATACGGTGACAGGTAATAAGATCTACGGAAATAAGGTCAATTGACTAATTGACGTTATTAAAACCGAAATAAAATCCATTGACATTATTTCTCTTTCAAACATTAAATTTGCTTAGCTTCGCGGCGGCCCGCGTTAGCGCGCCACACCGCGCGCGCCGCGCTCGCGCTCGCGCCCCTCGTACCCCACGCGACCGGCGCGCACACCACCTCACGCTACGCCGCGGCCCCCGGCCCACCCTTCCGCGTCTCCCGCCATGCTGTAAGGCAGGTAGATTTATTTTTTGTATACGTTGAAAGAAAATTTTTATATATGTATTTTAAACATCGGGGGCTTATATTCAATAATACCCTCTATCTGCACACTTTTCACAAAGATGAGATTCTGATATAAAAATCCACCTAAGCTTTAACTGTCATCAGTGATAATAATGATACCTTATATAACGACAGGTAATAAGTCCCAGATGGTTTTTAAAATCACAAATTTGTTTTTGTGCAAATTGCAGATAGAGGGTATTATTGAATTCAAGCCCTCGATATTTCACATTTTTATACTTGTAAGTTATTGGAAGCAGGGATGCCAACTTGGCTCAAACCGTGCCAATTGTCCCTATTTTACTTCAAATGGCATTTAATTTTTCAATTTGGCACAAAGTGCCAAAATGGCACTTTTGTAAAAAAAATAACATTTCAATACATTTTTGTGAAATCGTTTGCGTGCACTTCTTTTTCTCAACTGGTTTATCTTATTTTATGATTTGTTTGGAAAATGTAGCTTTATTTTATTGATAAATGTGAATGGTTAAAAGGAATGACACCTTTTTAAGCAAATTTTTTTTCTGTTTGGCACATTTTGACACTTTTTTATCCTCAATATGGCACCTCATAACTAAAATAGTTGACAGACCTGATTGGAAGATTTCTGCTATGTTTTGGGGCAACAACTTGTCTGCAGTAAAAAAACATATAATTTGTGTTTCAAAAGTGTGTGAAAACCAATCAATTAACTTATATGATCTCGGTTCCGATATTAAGTAATCAATAATTGTTTATACCCGCATTTTGGCACATTGGCTCGTTGAATGTGCCATCTAATAAATAGTGTCGTCATTCTCCTTAGCTGCTTTTAAATGATGTCGTCACAAATTGCTGGCGGAGACATGAATACAGGGTAAAAAAATTCCTTTTCTATAATTATTTCCTTATAGAAAGGTTGGTTTCTTTCTCCACCTTAGACATTCCGAATTCGTTCAAAATATGCTAATTTAAAACACAGAATTTTTCAGTGTTCCTTCTGAGTTTTTGGACATGGAATGTTTCTTAAATTTAATAGTGTTCGCTTTATTTTTGTGGAAACAAAACATGTTTTGCAAGTTATGGATCATTTCTACACTCTTTCTTCAAATATTTCTCGTATTCCAGCTGTGCGCAGGCGTTTAGTTTTTCGCATCGTGTTTTTACATATTCGTATTTTAAATTGTTTTAATAAAATCAATGATTGTGCGTGGATTAGTATCACAACACAGAGGATTTGGCAATAACCTTTTTCATCTATTAAAAAACAACACTTACGGGGCAATTTTTATTGTAAGAACAACATTTTTTTCTATGAATCGACATACTTTAAGCATTGTTGACGCTATTTCCATTTGAATGAGGAAATAGCGTCAATGACTATGTTTCCAATTTTTGTTGACTTTATTTCGCTTTTGAAAAGGTAATAATGTCAATTGACTTTATTTCGCACCAGGGTGGGAAATAAAGTCAATTGACGTTATATCCATTGACCTTATTACCTGTCACCGGATATACGTCAAATCAAAGCTAATGAAATTTTCCACAAACCATACATACATCACTTTCCGATAGGACTGACAGTTTCAGACAAAGTAATTAATCATTCCAGATTTTGTTATTTTATAATGAAAAAAATCAAACTTTAACAGAAGAAAAAATTAAAAAAAATAACAGATTCTGTGCCTAATTTTTGCATTTGTGCTAAAGCCTGTTCTGTACAAAATTCAAATTACTAATGAAGAAAATCGATGAAAAAATAAGAAATAATAAGTGGTCAAATGAAAATACGCAAAGATTTTTTGTATGAAAAATGAGCAGGAAAAAAAGTTACTCATACGCCACGTACACCTGAGTACGTGCTCATATTTCATACAAAAACTCTTTGCGCATTTTCATTTGACCACTCACTATTTCTTATTTATCCATCGAGTTTCTTCAGTAGTAACTTGATTTTTGTTTGTTACACAACAGGCTTTAGCATAGATGTAAAAATTTGGCACAGAACCTGTCATTTTTTAAATTTTTCTTCTGTTAAAGTTTGATATATATATTAGGCGTTGTTAACAGCGTACCTCAAGAAGAGCTGAATAAAATCCTCCACTTGAAGCTACCACAAGTGTTCGTAAAGAACACAATTTCCTACTAGGGAAGAATGAGGTGCTGGTCTTACCATACACACCGATGGATCAAGGATGAGCAGTTGGAGTGGGCCTCTATTCAGAGGATCTTTAATTGAAGCCTGCCTGACGACTGCAGTGTTTCTAAGGCGGAGATCTTGGCCGTGGGGAAGGTAATTTTTCTTTTCTACCCCTGAGTAACTTCAAAGCTTTAATCTGCTGGGTTCATCATCGTAGTAAATACCGAAGTTTTCTCTGCAGAAGTTGTCTGGATGAGAAAGGGGCGGAATCGGTTCACCATTTTGCTAAATTCCAGCTCTATAGACAAGGCCTTTTACTCACTTGTGATTTCGCTTTTCCACCAGGTCGGTGAAGATAACGGAAGTGAACTTAGTGGACCTCCACAATTTCCTCCGGGATAGTAAATGGACACTAGAAGAACTCTTTCAACATTTTCCATGGCAAAACTTGTCTCCGAGTGGGGGTATGATAGCCTTTCTAATCTAACCTAATCCAACCTTATTTAAGCTGCCAACTTCAGTGTCATTTGCCCAAATCACAGAATTCGAAGAAAACAAGCTGTTTTAGAAACATATCTTTAATAAAGGGTAAATATAAATGGCGAAATGAATATTATGAGCAGCTGCTTCATTAGAGGGGCAACGGTAGTTTCTTTCATTTCTCAAGCGCGGCAAAAATGCACTCAATCTCAAAGTGTTTTGATAGGCACACATAAACGAGCTCGTAAGTGTTTTTTATACTCGTACGTAAATTTGCAATTTCTTTTATGCTATACCAAGGGCAGTGCTAAGGTCAGTCGTGCGTGCCTTGCATCACTGAGTTACTCATATATTGCCATCACAAAATGGAGAACGTGCGCTCCGCTCCAAAGTGCAAAATAATTTATTGCCGTACTGACAGTGTGCATAAAAAGCAACATTCATACTTGTGTGGCTACTCGGGCCATCTCTTTCAGCTTTTAAACTGAATACTTGAAGCGTACTTACACATGTAGTATATCCATCCCGTAAGTATATATGTATATATTTATGTATAAGTATATATTCTAACATTCTTATACATATGATTGTACCTATGAAAGT